>NC_047518.2:11529092-11663864 GCF_902827115.2 Pseudochaenichthys georgianus
TGCTCTCATTGCTGTCTCTGAGGAACTGCACACTGCTAAAGCAGCCTCCCTCTCCTCTGTCATCATCCTTTTGGACCTGTCTGCTGCATTCGACACGGTGAACCATCAGATCCTCCTTCGCACTCTCCAAAAACTTGGAGTTTCAGGCTCTGCACTTTCCCTCCTCACCTCATACCTCAAAGACCGCACCTACAGGGTAACTTGGAGAGGGTCCGAGTCCAACCCTTGCCAATTAACTACAGGGATCCCTCAGGGCTCTGTTCTTGGTCCCCTCCTCTTCTCCTTGTACACAAACTCGCTCGGATCAGTCATTAGCCCGCATGGTTTTTCATACCACTGCTACGCTGACGACACCCAATTAATCCTGTCCTTTCCCCGCTCAGAGACCCAGGTCGTCGCACGCATCTCTGCTTGTCTAGCTGACATCTCTCAGTGGATGTCTGCTCATCACCTCAAGCTCAACCTTGACAAGACTGAACTGCTTTTCCTTCCGGGAAAAGATTGTCCCACTCTTGACCTAACAATCAACATCGGCACCTCTGTTGTTTCCCCGACTCAGACTGCAAGGAATCTGGGTGTGATCCTAGATAACAACCTGTCCTTCACTGCAAACATCGCTGCTACAACCCGCTGCTGCAGATACACACTTTACAACATCAGGAGGATACCTCCCAGCTGACCCAGAAAACAACGCAGGTTCTGGTCCAGGCTCTCGTCATCTCACGCCTATACTACTGCAACTCCCTCCTGGCTGGTCTACCTGCATGTGCCATCTGACCTCTGCAGCTCATCCAGAATGCAGCGGCTCGTCTGGTCTTCAACCTTCCAAATGTTCCCACACCACTCCGCTCCTCCTCGCTCCCTTCACTGGCTTCCGGTAACTGCTAGAATCCACTTCAAGACAATGGTACTTGCATACCATTCTGCAAATGGATCTGGCCCTTCCTACATCCAAACTGTACACCCCAGCACGTGCACTTCGCTCTGCATCAGCCAAACGACTCGCTACAACCCCTCGCTGCGAGGGGGACCCAAGTTCCCATCAGCAAAAACACGTGGGTTTGCTATCCTGGCTCCAAAATGGTGGAATGAGCTCTCCATTGAAATCAGTGTGTACAGAGTGTACAGTATACAAAGTCTAATGATTTGCTTTGCACATACATCGAGCACTGATGCATAGATTAGTACAGCACTCTGCTGTGTTTACTGTCCTTTCTCATCTGCCTTAAAAAACATTGAAAGGGGATGGAGAGAGTAGTAGAAGCTGTGGGCTCAAGGGCCCTGAGGGGGACGAGGAGAAAAAGGACACACACACACACACACCACACACACACCCACACACGGACACACACACACACACACACACACACACACACACACACACACACACACACACACACACACACACACACACACACACACACACACACACACACACACACACACACACACACACACACACACACACCACACCACCACACCACACACACACACACACACACACACACACACACACACACACACACACACACACACACACACACACACACACACACACACACACACACACACACACACACACACGACCACACGACCTGTGTAACCATGAAGATGAGAGATATGGTCCATGCTTGGTCCTGTACACGAGGAGCACTTAGTCATACATTGTCGTTATATATAAATGCTCACAAATCAAACAATGTTATCATCCGTGTGTGGTTGTTGGTCTGTCATCATAATGCAGAGGACCGTTGAATGTGACTCATGCGATCAACAACCTATTGTTACTCTTTCCTTTATGTAATTTGATAGAGAGCAGCTGGATGAGCAGTGCAAATATTCCCCATGATCTGCTCTTATGATGAATACAATGGTTTCTTGATAGTTATTATGTACTATTTCTTGGCCTGGGTTAGAAACGTTTACATCTTTCACAATTCCTGTTGTACTCATATTTAACATAAATAAATGTTATTGAGCTTCTATTCTGCAGTACAATATTGAGCTTTTCCTTTAAAGATTAATAAGATAACAAGATTTCTGCAATCTTTTTTGATTTATTTTTGATAAATGTGTTTTGTTTAGATTTAATTCAGGGGATAGCCACTGACACAAGATACATTTGTATGCCCAGTTTACACAATAAATTACATTTATATCAACTCACAAAGAACAACTAACATATATTGAAATAAAAAAAACATTACTTTTATCAATTATATTTTATTACAAGTACAAAGTGCCACATTTGTTATGTAAAAGAGTCATTATTTGTTATCAGATAAGAATTATACATCAATGGCGTATCTTAAAGATGCAATCAATATTTGTACTTTGCACTGATTGATTGTTAAACCTTTATTAATAAGAGGGAAGAAAACTAAAAGATGACAGCAATGTTGACCGCTCTGGACTCTAATTGGAAGCATCTGGCTTTTGGTCTCTGGAACAGATTTACATATTTCTGTCACGACTGACTGGGATTCAGCTCCAGACATGCGCAGGCGTGAAATATTCACCTGGTATGTTTACCAAACTTTATTAAACAAACATGTTTATAGACCTAAAAGGGTCATGTATCTTTCTAAAGTAAATTATTTGTATCCTATATTTGTGGTTAAAGGTTCAAATAGAGGCAGGATTGCTGGTCCTATTTCAGAAGGTTTAAAGCACACAGCCTCAGGCTCTGATTGGTGGGGAGGATCAATGGCCTAAGGCCCAGTGAGAAGGAGAGAGATTTAAGTGGATCTGAGTCACTGTGTAGAGTTACTTGTCTCTAGAACAAAGCAACACTTTTCTGAGACACACCGACAGTGATTTAAAAGATACTCACACACACACTGTGGTAAAATCATTGCTCTGCCACACTTAGTTGGGGCGACCTTGTTTGTCTTTCAGTTTGACTAACAATGTCTCTGAGCGTCAATACGATCTGTCTGAGGATTATCCTATTGGAGCAGAAAGCCCAACATTTTTTCAATTTTTTTGTATTCATATAATCCGTGACCAATTAGCTGATAACTGGTTTAGAGGAGACAAAGAAAACGATAGTTACGGCTGTAACTACGGTTCTATGAGTCCCGGATGACCGCCAGAGGCGGTGCTTTAGCACTGGATATGTTCATCACGTGCATGCGCAGCTCGAGTACCAATAACAACAAAGTCACCTGTGACCCACGTGACACCGGCTATATCAGCCGGTGTCGTCAGAGGATCTGTTCCCAGAATCTTCTCACGAGCACACAGAATTCTGAGTGACAGGATACTCTGGCGGTCATCCGGGACTCATAGAACCGTAGTTACAGCCGTAAATATCGTTCTATTTCGTCCCTACTGACCGCCAGAGGCGGTGCTTTAGCACTGGATGACCTATACCAACCATGTCATGAAGAATCCAAGCACTTACTCACCTAGCGGGAAGCAGCGGAGCTTGGCAACAGGACCACACCCAGAGGGTGAGGAGTGGCGACATTGACCCGGTAGAACCTGGAGAATGTGCCAGAAGACGCCCATGACGCCGCGGCGCAGATAGTTTCCAGGGGCACCCCTCTTAGGGCAGCCCACGATGTTGAGATGCTTCTTGTAGCGTGGCACCTGACCCCTGATGGCGGGGAGCGGCTACTGGCCCCATAGGCATATGTGATTCTATCAACCACCCAGTGGGACGGCCGCTGTTTCGAGAGAGCACGACCCTTCCTAGTGCCGCCATGGCAAACGAAGAGCTGCTCTGACTGCCGTATACAGGCCGTAGCATCAATATACGCCCTCAGGGAACGCACAGGGCACAGCAACTCAGGCGTGCCGCTCTCCTGTGGAATGTTAAAGTGTGCCAGCTGGATAGGCCGATTGGAGTGGGCTAGTGAAAGCACCTTGGGCAGGAACGCCACATTCGGCCAGAGGGCAACACCCGAGCCATCGGAGTTCCACCTCAGACATGTACTGCTTACGGAGAGGGCATGAAGCTCTCCGACTCACTTCCCTGAGGTTATGGCAAGCAGAAATGCTGCCTTCAGGGACAGCCACTTAAGCCCAGCCTGGGCCAGGGGCTCGAAGGGAGGAGATGATAGGGCATCCAGCGCTAGGGGCAGGTCCCAAGCCGAGGCCCTTGGGGTGCTAGGGGGACGCTGCCGTAGAGCCCCTCTTAGAAAGAGGGACACCAACCTGTGCCGCCCCACTGTGGCGCCATCGACTCCGACATGTCGGGCAGAGATAGCCCATATACACCTTCAAAGTGGAGTGAGAACGTCCACTCTCCAGAAGGGACTGCAGGAACTCTAAAATGGTGGCCACGGAGCAATGTCCCAGATTCTCAGCCTTACTCACACACCAGTGGGAGAAGAGCTTCCATTTGCACTCATACTGTGCTCGAGTGGATGGAGCTCTGGCATTCAGGATAGTTTCCCTGACAGATGCCGTGAAACCGCTCAACAGTGGGTTGGGCCCTGCAGAGGCCAAACCCAGAGCTGAAGGCGGTGAGGGTCGGTATGTCAAATCTGACCCTTGAGCTGTGACAGAAGGTCCTTCCTGTCGGGGAGACGCCATGGTGGGCTGCAGCAGAAACTGCGCAGCAGTGGGAACCAGACTCTCCTCGGCCAGCGGGGGGCGACCAGAAGGAGCCTGTGCCCCTGAGTAAGGTCCCTCTGAAGCGTCTGCAGTTTCAGAGGCAGCGGCGGGAAGGCATACAGGAGAGCGTCCGGCCAGTCGTGCACCAGGGCGTCCTGACCCATCGGGCTGGTCACCTCCGTCCAGGAGAACCAGAGGGGGCAGTGCCTCGACTCTTCCGAGGCAAAGAGGTCCACCTCGGCCCTGCCAAAAAGGCTCCAAATTGTCTCCACCACCTCTGGGTGAAGCCTCCACTCCCCCGGTGGAGGCTTGTGCCGTGAGAGGAAATCTGCGACCTGATTCAGGTCTCCTGGCAGAAAGACTGCCCGCAGACTGGCGAGGTGGGGGAGCGTCCAAGGCAAGAGGCTCTGTGAAATGCGCAGCAGCTGTGCGGACCTGGTGCCCCCCTGGTGGTTGATTTGGGCAACGGCGGACATGTTGTCCGAACGAACGAGCACATGCCTGCGAGTGCGAGCAACACCGCCCGAAGCTCCAGCACATTGATATGGCGTGCACCTTCCTGGGCAGACCACTGACCCTGAACAGTCCTGCCCTGCCACACCACACCCCACCCCGAGAGACACGCATCCACAGTGACAGTCTCCCGGCGGGATGGGATGGCGCCCATGAGCACACCCATCAGAAGATAGGCCCTGTCCCTCCAGCGGGACAGAGAGTAGAGGCACCGCTGAGACACCCTGACTCTCTTGTGCCTGTGCCGCTTGGCGTCCAAGTGAAAGTTGTTCAGCCACATCTGCATGGGGCGCAGTGACAGCAGAAGAGCTGGAGGAACTGGATGTAAGGCACCGTCTTGCCCAGTCTGAAGATGCAAAGATGGTGGGAAATGTCGTCCACATGACGAGGTGTCAGGTAGGCCCTCATGGCTACCGAATCTAGGACCATCCCCAGGTAAGTGACCTGTTGGGAAGGGTCCAGGCAACTCTTCCCGGTGTTCACTGTTAGGCCCAACGTGGGATGCGAGGCACGCCGTATCCTGGGCCACTTGGGCCCGGGACGGCGCGCAAACCAGCCAGTCATCCAGATACGGCAGGACCTTCACGCCCTGTGCCTGCAGGAGAGCGAGCGCTGGCCCCTGGGGGGCGCCGGTAAGGCTCGGTAAGGCTCTGAAGCACGAGGCCGCCTGGAAGCCAGGCGACCTGGGGCACGAAAGTCATTGGCCGGTTGAGTGGGCCGCTGGGAGCTCTGCAGACCACCCCTGTAAGCCGGTGGCTGAGTGCAGCTGCTAGAGCAGCCCCTGGGCTTGCTGGGAGTGGGCACGGGTCTGCGAAGACCCGAGAGCTGCCGCCTGGTCTGCCTAGCTTGGGCAGAACGCTCCAGCGCCTCCAGGGCAGCTGACCCAAACAGCTCCCCTGGCTCGACTGGCACGATACGGAGGACTCTCCTACATGTATCCATTAGTGGTGACTGGGCCAGCCAAACCTGGCGACGAGTCCGTACCAGAAAGGACATAACTCGTCCCAATTCCCCAGTCATTAGGGCAAAGGCCTGCAGTGATGCATCACTGAGGCCCAGCAAAGAAGGCTCGGCCGGAGCCTGCTGCAGCGAGGTGGAGACGGCCAGCATTAGATGGGAGAAGGAGTTCCTGATACGACCCATGCGTGCCGCTGCATCGTAGGCTCTACAGAGCAGCCCATCTGTGACCCTGCACTGAGGCCGAGGGCACCTGACCTCAGGCCTTAGAGCCTCGTCAGGAGCCAGAATCAGGGATTCTGGCGATGGCAGGCTCAATGGGTGGCATGCCACCCAGCCCCACCCTCGCCGGGTCCTGCATGGCAGCCAAGGTCCGGGCATCAGAGCCAGCGTGGCAGAGGGCCTTGGTGTCCCTCCAGCATGCCTGGAGCTCCCTCAGGTACTTCTCTGAAGGAGGAACGGTGAGGGGAACAGGGGCTGGGTTATGCCTGAAGAAGGCACTAGCCTGAACCAAGTCGGCCTGCGGAACCGGAATCTGCAAGTGCGACAGGGCCGTACAAATAATGGCCGCCATGGAGTCGTCCTCCACGCCCTGCAGAGACCCCAGAGCAGAGGAGAGGGAAGCCTCCTCGAGCAGGACCTCGTCCTCCGTCTCTTCATTGAAGAGGTTAGCCGAAGCCGCTAGCGACAAGGCATCCTCATACAGAGGTGCGGCAACCGAAAGAGGGGCGGCAACCGAAGGAGGGGCAGGCGGCACACTAGCAGCCCCTATACCGGGCCCTGGCTGAAGGGCCAAGAGGAGCGACTTCATAGTGTCCATGTCGGTAGCTAGCTGATCCACTTTAGAGGACAGCCTGTTTCTAGTCCTCCTATTGGGGGGTGCACCCATGGCCATCGCTCCCTCAAGTCGCCGGGGACGGCCGAACTGATCTGGAGGAGGATGTGACAAAGAGAGGTGTCCGTTGGCTTCCGCCAGACGTTCCACCTCAGTGATTCTAGCCACTCTGAGTGCCCGGGGCATGCAGCTACAGTTCATGCAGGCACCTACCGTGAGAGCCTCCCTTAGATGCTCGAGGCCGAGGCAAGAGTGGCAGCGGTCATGGCCGTCCTCGGGCTCAAGAGAAGCCATACAGGCGCTACATGAATGAGCCATTCTGTAGGTAGCCAGATGCAGCGTAGCCGGGAGCGGGTGCGGGAACACAGCCTTCACCAGCTACCTGCTTAACGGAAAGAGTAGAGCCGTGCTGCTACTCGCCAAACAGAAATAGGGATGTAATTACACCCACGTTACCGGCAGAGGGAGCGGGAGCGAGAGCACTGCCTTCACCTGGCTGGATTAATAAATAAGGCAGTTTAGCGTTTACCAGGAGCGGGGGCGAGAACACTGCCTTCACTGGTTGAGCTAGAGACGAGTGCCAGATGCAGCATGACCGGGAGCGGGTGCGGGAACACATCCTTCACCAGCTACCTGCTTAACGGAAAAACCAGGCAGTTTAGCGTCTACCAGGAGGGGGGCGAGAACACTGCCTTCACTGGTTAAATTAAGACGAATGCCAGATGCAGCGTAACCGGGAGCGGGAACACAGCCTTCACCAGCTACCTGCTGAACGGGAAGAGTAGAGCGGTGCTGCTACTCGCCGAACAGAAAAAGGGATGTAGCTACACTAGGACTGTGCATCTTCACTGGTCTCACGATTCGATTCCGATTATCCTGTCAACGATTCGATTCGGTGCGATATCCCGGTGCATCACGATTCATACCAATGCGTTGCATCCTCAATTTTCTATATTACTGCACATGGCTTATTTTTCATCAATGCATACATGCAGTAAATACATATGAACTCTCTTTTTATTATTTAGAAAGTGCTTCAGAAATCAATAACATAAATGTCTTGACATTAATTTATAAACCAAAATAAATGAATTGTATAGGTCTAGCCTCCGTGTGTGAAGTTGTTCCATCCTCAAAAACAAAAAGCTAATGCTTCTGCAGTCGAGCTGCAGCTTCTAGGCACGGTCTTCTGTTAAGAAAGGACACTGAATATCCTGAATGTGGCATCACACATAGGACTTGAGTCTGAACACAGCAGACAACAGGAGTATTTACAACAGCATATACAAACACAAATACTGCATGTGGGTGCACACTTACATTCTCTGTCTTACTGTTACATAAATCCCATGAATGTATGAGATTAAATTAGCTTCATTATATCTCAGTGATTAAGTGAATAATAAAGTTTCTATCGGGTCACTATCAGCATGTCACTCATTATTTTCAGGGAGGGGGCGGGGTTTGGAGGAACAGAGGAGACGGTGATCGCGGAAGCTTTTTTCCTCCTGCCTTCACAAACTTTACACACGTATATATCGTCTGAACATTTCTAGAGGACATTCATACTCTGCAATCCAAGACTTAATTAAATCCACCAAAAACCTGACATGATTGTAATGCGATTATTTTACATAAATCCCTGTCTGTGTCTCTGAGCCGCAGCGACACGGAGTGATTCAGAGCGGGTCCTTCTGCTGTTGGTTCTGGACTGGTGTTCTTGTGTTGGTGGATAAAGCAGACTGCTCCGTGTTCGGTGTTGCTGTGCCGCTGTCACGTCTGTTCCCTGATCTCTGCGTCACCGACCGATTTGATATTAAAGTGACAGAAAAAACGTTATAGTAAAGCCGCGGCCGGAAAATCAGGAAGCAACGTTACTACTCTATAACCGATTATCTTCCGTCACTGCATCGAGACCGAATCGTCCACGTCCGCATCGCAATGCATCGTAGAAACGATTATTTTCAACACCCCTAAGCTACACTCACGTTACCGGCAGAGGGAGCGGGAGCGATAGCACTGCCTTCACCTAGCTGGGTAAAATCAAGAAGCTTTAACACAAAGCTTAGACCAGAAACTGGCTTCTAAAGACAAAACAGCACGGGAAACTCCGGTGCTTATCCCGGCGTCAGCCGAGTGGCTGCAGCCGTTACTGCTAACTAGCCAAACAAGAAACACAGCTCAATAGGCTCTGTGCACAAGATGGCGTCTATCAACTTCCGGCGGCTGGGTGTGCGGCTGAGTACTAAAATAGTGTTAGTAGAACGTTGAACAGCTTAACATAGATGTAGGGTACAAAACATAGGTACAAAAACAGCACTTACCTAACACTGGCCAATACAAATAATTGGACCCTACATGGAATATACTAACCATACAGTAAAGAACAGCAGCCGTCACAACCAGTTTCTGGGGTTTCCATGAAAGCAGAGACGGTTTTCAACCTCTCATTAAGAATCTTTGATGAAAGTTAAGTTTGGGTTTAGATATTTATCATTTTACACGAGAGGGTTACAAAACGAAAATAAATCTGTAGCCCCTTCATGCTACACACACATAGCTAGCTACAAGTTGATGTGAGCAAATGTAATGTCACTATGTAATCTGTTGCAACACGTCAACTAGCTGGGCTTATTTTAATCCTAAATCACAGGTTACCTACTCTTGCTACATCAAAACCCCAGAACATGAACCTGATTGAGGCTTTGAACCAATTAACACTTTTTATTTTCCTCCCTACTCTGAGATCGTGAGGCTTTTCATGTTTTCTCATGGACCTGTAACAGCTAGCCCTGATGCTCACTCTCCCTGAAGGTAGATCTTTGTTTGAAACTGTGGGGAATTGGATATCATTCATGTTATCCAAAAAAACATAATAGTACATCATTAAAACGCTTTACACTGTATCAAGACTGTCAATTTGTCAAAGTTAGCCAGTAACTACAGCTTTGTTTGTCACTTACCTTCATAATTGTCGACGTAGCTGGATATGTAGCTACATCTTGAACCCCTTTTCTCTTTTGCTCCTCGGGGCTGAGCCTGCCGCTTGTACCAGCCGATGTACATCACTGATGTTAACCTTCGGTAGGACTTGGAGACATCGAGTGTAAAATAGTGCCTATATAATATCTATACGCTATCTCTCTCGCTATCTATCGCTCTTCCCTCTACCGCTCTACTGTAGACCGGAAGTTTACAACCGCACACCCAGCCGCTGGAAGTTGATAGACGCCATCTTGTGCAACTAGCCAATACTAATGAAGTTTGGCACAACGCCGCGGTCAGAACAAGTACAAAAGCACAGCAAGGGCAACTCCTGGGAGAGGGAGCGGAAACACCTCCATCACCAAAAACGTTCAAGCCCAAAAACCAAACAGACAGAGATCAGGACAACTAGGCTGGGAGAGGGAGCGGAAACACTGCCATCACCAACCAAGCCGACACCAACCTGTCCGAACGAAGTCTCTGCGCAGCCAGACACAGCTCCTGGAGGACGGGTAAGTCCGCGGCCCCGACTGGATGAGTCGCGAAGCTGCACGCAGCCAGCTGTTTGCAGAGAATCCTTGACAAATGTTCCAACCAAACGAACGCTGTAGGCTACAAAAATGTAGCCACGGTACTCTCGCGCAGCGAGAAGATGAAAGGAACAGATCCTCTGGCTACACCGGCTGATATAGCCGGTGTGGGTCACAGGTGACTTTGTTGTTATTGGTACTCGAGCTGCGCATGCGCGCGATGGACATATCCATTGCTAAAGCACCGCCTCTGGCGGTCAGTAGGGACGATATAGAACTTGAAGTTATAGAGGCTGAAATAATAAAACAGAGGAAGAGAGGGGACTGAGTTCAGGCAAGGTTATTGAAGGAAATAATACAATAACACTGTCTACATTTGTAAAAATAAGATACAGTCATAAAGTTTCTTAGTCGCCTGCAGGCATAGTGTACGTGTTGTGCAGAACATCAATAAGGCCATGCTAGAAACACACTTCTTTACAGAAAACACACGGACAAAAAGATACAATATTGCTCAATTTAAAGTGATACAATCTATGTACAGTACAGAAAATCAAATAACACACAAACTCTACGAGCATCAAATGGGTTTTTTATGCCAAGGAATGACATACATTATTTTAAGCAGGTAATTTGAGTATTCTGTTTACAGGAAACAAGATACAATTAATCATACTTAAACCAGAAGTAGCAGATAAAAAATAAGGTTGATCTTTTGATGTTATTTAATAAGTGGTGGATTGTGTTGGCTTTAGAAAGAAAACACAAGTATTATGTCTGGAAAAAATACAGCAATTTATTCAAAGGACATAATGAAAATATTGTCGTTTAAATCCTATATTATACAACTCCAAGGTTAAAGAAAGTGCAATAACAAATTATTATTCACAGAAGTGCCGGCACTCAAATGTACGTAAGTGTTCTCTTGACTTTGCAAAGATTGTGTACTTATAAAAGTGAAAGCATAGGTTGGCATGATGGTATTTGTAATGCTCTACCACAGTGCCTCTCAAACTTATTTCAGTAATGTACCCCCTTTGAAACATTTTCTCAGCCAAGTACCCCCTGACCGATATTTTCATCTTTATGCATGAGACATTTTTTTAAAACAGATTGTTAAGTAATATACAGTTGCAAGAAAAAGTATGAGAACCCTTTGGATTCTCCACACATAGCGTTGTGTGTTCCTTCCTAACAACTCAACTTTGGTTTCATCTGTCCACAGAATATTTTGCTAGTAGTGCTGTGGAACATCCAGGTGCTCTTTTGCAAACTTCAAACGTGCAGCAATGTTTTTTCTGGACAGCAGTGGCTTCCTCCGTGGTGTCCTCCCATGAACTCCATTCTTGTTCAGTGTTTTACGTATCGTAGATTCGTCAACAGAGATGTTAGCATGTGCCAGAGATTTATTTAAGTCTCTAGCTGACACAGGATTCTTCTTCACCTCATTGAGCATTCTGCGCTGTGCTCTTGCAGTCATCTTTACAGGACGGCCACTCCTAGGGAGAGTAGCAACAGTGCTGAACTTTCTCCATTTATAGACAATGTGTCTTACCGTGGACTGATGAACATCAAGGCTTTTAGAGATACTTTTGTAACCCTTTCCAGCTTTATGCAAGTCAACAGTTCTTAATGGTAGGTCTTCTGAGAGCTTTTTTGTGCGAGGCATGGTTCACATCTGACAATGCTTCTTAAGAATAGCAAATTCAAAACTGGTGTGTATTTTTTATAGGGCAGGGCAGCTTTAACCAACACCTCCAATCTCGTCTCATTGATTGGACTCCAGGTTGGCTGACTCCTGACTCCAATTAGCTCTTGAAGAAGTCTTTAGCCTAGGGGTTCACATACTTTTTCCACCCTGCACTGTGAATGTTTACATGGTGTGTTCAATAAAAACATGAAAACATATAATTGTTTGTGTGGTATTAGTTTAAGCAGACTGTGTTTGTCTATTGTTGTGACTGATGCCCCTTTCACACCAGCGCCTTTTCAGCTCCGGCTCGGAGCTAGAGCCTGAAAAGCGCCGGGTTTTCCAGTTCACACCGGAGCTGCGCCGGCTCTTAGCTCCGGAATCCGCTTCATTTCCAGCTCCAAAAAATTGTCGGTCCAGAGGCAAGAGCTTTGGAGCTAAGAGGCGACGTCGCTTACGTCTCTCTTACGTCGAGGCGTGCAGGAAACTAAACCCACCTCCCCTGAACATGGGTCGACTGTCATGCCTGCCTACAAGCAGTGTGCTTATAAACACACTTTATAAAGTCAGGCAACACTAACCAGGCTTCGTGTGATTCTGTTTATCTGTGCCTTACTTTGACCATCCGTTCACTGTTATCGATCATTGTGGAGAGAGGCAGACGTGTTGTTTTGTATTATTGCAGCTATCGGATGCAAGTAGTCAGTTTAGCTTCGGTTGCTATGCTAACATCACCCGTTTTATACCAGAGAAACTTTCATAACAGCGTTGTGATACCAAACAGTGTCAATTCAGACTGACACACATTCACTTAGGCTAAGGGGAACTGGGGATATGCATCAGCTGCTTGTGTGAGTCGGACAGTGAATACTTTAGAGCGGCCGCTGCAGTGTGAGCTAACCGGGAGCTAACGGGAGAATAAACTCCCGTGAAAGAGCAGCCAGCACTGCAGCGGTCGGTAAATGCTGCAGAAACACATTAATAAACAATGAACCACGGCACTCTGGAGAAAAGTATAAGGTTGGAGAAGTCGTTATTCAATTTATTCTGGCTTCGTGTGATTAAAAGCAACACGATCATCGACCCGACGCTGTTGTTGTTGTGAGCTGCCGTAATGGCTGCCGTTGGGGGGCAAATCAGCGATGTAAACGGTGACGTCATGACGCAGCAAGGGCAGCTCTGGGGCGCCAGTGGGCGGTGTGCACAGAGCGGGAGCTGAAAAGGGAAACCGGAGCTGAACCAGAAAA
The DNA here is from genome assembly GCF_902827115.2 of Pseudochaenichthys georgianus. Classification (NCBI taxonomy): domain Eukaryota; kingdom Metazoa; phylum Chordata; class Actinopteri; order Perciformes; family Channichthyidae; genus Pseudochaenichthys; species Pseudochaenichthys georgianus. The sequence continues at coordinate 11,542,413 of NC_047518.2, forward strand.
GCTCCCGCTCGGAGCTAGAAACTGAAAAGCGCTGGTGTGAAAGCCGCATGAGATGAAGATCAGAACACATTTTATGACCAACTTATGCAGAAATCCAGGTAATTCCAAAGGGTTCACTTTTTCTTGCAACTGCATGTTGAACAAACCAATTAACAAAATTATATATTATGCAAAAACTTTAAAATACAATACACAAATATTATAATAAAATCCACTGTGGTGCGCCTGATGTGCAACTATACCATCCGAAACCCCATGCATATCAAGAAAAACGCATTTAATTAGCAGTCTCTAATGTAGTGACCACAATGAAAGAAAGTTTTTTTTTTTTAAACGTTGTAACTGAAAATAAATGTGCAATTATAAACAAACTATGTAATAACACTGCACTGACACTATTTAGGAGTTTTAGGTCCTCAGATACCGTGTACGGCTTTTTGGCTTTAGCGATGAGCAGTGACACCGCATACGATGCCTCCAGTGCTTTGGCTGATGTTGTGGAGGCTTTTTGCATCATCTCTTGTGAGGATCTGTACTCAGCAAGTTTTCTCTTGAAAAACTTCGGTGGCTGACCAACATGACACAGGTGTTTGGTGCTGAGATGTACCAGAGATGCGCTGGTTTCATCAAGCTTTTGGCTGGTTTCTCCCCACAAAAAAAAACCACAATGCCTGGCACGGGGCAGATTGCCGTTTGTTGACGTGACTCCCATCAAAGCATACGCCTCCTGATATTGACGGCATTTTGTTGGCTCAATATTGGCTTTCTTTTTTTCCCCGTTGTCCACGTTCCCTGCTGTAGTGCTGCTACGTTTTAACCACGATTCAATTTCAATGTATATTTCTTATAATCTAATATTGCAACATGGCTTCCCGCTCAGCGTGGTTCCGGGCTAGAGCCTGATTTAGCTCTGGTTCTTCCTGTTTCTACCGCAGCGGAGCCGGCTCTCAGTACCGAAAACCAGTTCTTAGCTGGCCCCTCTGAGCTGCCCGGCAAGAATACTTCACGCTTACGTCGGAGGGGGGCGAGATTAACCTGAGCAGTGGGGAGTATGGCATTACAAGTTGTAACAAGCAGTAGCGCTGAGCAAAGTGACTAGGACGTGACCACACACTTGTAAAAACAGAGAAGAACCAGTTAAGCACCAGAACGGATCTTGAACCCTTTTTGTAGGAATATTTTATATAAAATTGTGTTTTCTATTTAACTTATTGTACTATGATTATTTTTGTAATTATGGATGGTATTTTTTTAATTAACCTTTTTTTTTATCTCACCCCCTGCAGTACCCCAACTTACCCCCAGGGGTCTGCGTACCCCCATCTGAGATGTAAGATGGATCCACTGTAATTGAACTTTGATTGTGTCAATAAGTAAGATAACTACAACTTTAACATTAATTTACAATCACACTACATGAACCAAATGTTTTTTTATTTCTATATAAGCATGTTTTTTGTCGATGAGCGTCCTGTCGCCCTACTCAGATTGGTGTGTCCCGCACCGTTGTGTCTTTTCGAATCGGGGAGGCTGTCGGCAAAATAAATCACCCTGATTGGCTGTTCGAATCAGTGCATGAGAAGCGAAACGGAAGTGCAGAAGGCACACACAGACGGCTATTATTTTTCATTTTCCAGTACCGCACTAAACATGTTTTCGATTATAAGTCGTTATGTGAAACAGTCTGTGAAACAGTCTGTGATGGACGAGAGTGAAAATGGAACGCACGCTATTTGTTGTTTGTATATATCACGATGTCCGTCTTCCGGTTGCCTCTTTTGAATTAAGAATACACACTACCGCCACCTGCTGGTAAGGAGAGTTATAGCCTCTCACGCATGCGCAGTGCGTACGTGCTACTTGGCCGTCGGCTGAAGTCTTTGCGGTGTGTTCCAGTGCAACTTTTTGGCCAAGACGCAGGAGACGTGAGGCGACACAACAATCGGGTCCGTCGAGACGTGTTCTTTGGTGTCAGTTTGGTGTTTCAGGGCCTTAAGGTAGCCGTTGTTTGTCTCAACACAACGTAACGATGCCATTTCTGTTTATTTATTTTCTTAAGGACTCCCACTAAATGCAAGTAATTGTCCATCCACTCAGCTCTTACCACCTGCCATCTTCCATGACATATTATGATTCCCTATTAGCAGCTAACAGGCTCTGTTGTTTTATTTCACACAGAAAACCATTAGGCAGTGGTTAGTCTCAGTACTGTTGGTCCCTGACAAGGGAAAACACTTTCATTTAAAGTTTGTACATTTTTACATGAAGCAGCTAATGTTAAATATTTAAACAGTGCTTAAAATCAGGACAGTAATCTTAATCTCTGTAATGGGAGTGGCTCAAACTAATTTTGATGTCTTAATGTTGCAAATCGTCCATAATATAAGATAGTGTCGATGTAAATGTTTTGCCTGTTCTGAATTATAATATGTTTTCAATTTATTACTTCCTTCCACTGAGCTGTTGAAAAGTTTAAACAGAAAATCCATTACCCTTGAGTAAAGATTTCAGCCAGTGTATTTCCCATTAAGATGTAGATTTACTCTTTACTCTTTACTCTCTTTAATCTTTAGTCCGCATCATCCGTCCTCCCATTTGTGCATGTTTCTATCGCTTCCCCAATCATCATCCATCGGCCAGCTCAGCGGAGATGTGCATCCAGATCAGAGCTGCTAGTCTGGCACGTTGAAGTGCTTAATGTCACATTTGTTTGACTCTCTTTGTGAAAGCCAATGAATGCTGTTCGCTTCCCTTAGAAAACATGCCCAAATAACTGATCATACTTATTTAAACCAAGAGAAAATGTTTTTGTTTTACATTACATTTAGCAACCCTGATCCTTTTAGCATGGAAATCCTTGTTGGAAAAAATTACCGGAGGACCAAGAGGAGGACCAAGAGGAAATAAGTATTTAGTCCCCTGCAGATTTTGTTAGTTTACCCATTTACAAAGAAATTAACAGTCTGTAATTGTAATGGTAGGTTTATAAACGTAGAGCAAGAATATCAAAAAGAACATCCAGAAATTGACATTATATAAAAGAAAACAAATTATTTGCATTTAACTGTGAAATACATGTGATCCCCTTGCAAAACATGTCTTGGTACTTGGTGGAGAAACCCTTGTTGGACAGACAGAGGTCAGACGTTTTCTTGTAGTTGGTCTCCAGGTCTGTGCACATCTCAGGAAGGATTGTGGTCCACTCCTCTCTGAAGATCCTCTCCAAATCCGTCAGGTTTTCAGGCTGATGCTTGGCATCTGGAAGCTTCAGCTCCCTCCATAGATTTTCTATGGGATTAATGTCCGGAGACTGGCTAGGCCCCTCCATCACCTTAATGTGCTTCTTCTTTAGCCACTCCTGTGTTGCCTTGGCCAGGGAAGTGGTCCTGTCCCCTTAGCAGGGAAACACCCCCAAAGCATAATGTTTTCACCTCCATGCTTGACGGTGGGGATGGTGTTCTTTGGGTAATAGCAGTGGTTCTCAAACTTTTTCTGTCATTCCCCACTTTGAACAGGTGGGCCTTTTCAAGCCCCACCTGTTCCTCATCGCTCCAATAAAATGGTAGGCCAAGCTTAAAATTGTCAAATGTATCGTTCTATATCAGGAGTCTCCAACTTTTTTAGGATGAGAGCTACTTTCAAAAAATAAAACAAGTCGTGAGCTACTTTTACTCCTCTTTTTTTGTTTTTTGCAGTGTATATATTTGGCACAAATACTTATTTCCTTGTTTAATACAGTGGTAAGTAATGAATTAAATTAAGTTTTACCAATTCAGATTTGAATCCAGTTTATTTCACTTATAGCACAAGCCCTTTGGCCGGAGAGCAAAGAAATCATGAGAATCCTCTCAGTCCATTCATCACCAGGAAACCTCACACAATAGATTGAATCATTCCTGGTCTCTGCAGGCTGATTAGCCGTATAGTTTTCCCTCTGTTAAACTCTCTGTGGGGATTAACCATTGAAGTTTATTAACTCAGGGGCACCATAATGTCACTGAAAATAGCCTTAATGCTAGATCAATTATTTTAAATCTATAAAATAAGACAAAGGATAACATAAAGGCTTCCATAATGAAGCAATTTTGGAAAAGCATAGCAGCTAATGTGATAAAAATGAATACTTTTACTTTTATATTTCTCCAGGATCAGAGCCACTTTAACTGGAATAAAGACAACTTGCAATAACATCATGACAATGTATGAATATATAGAGAAACTAGATACTTCAATATATTTTGGGACGCAAGAGCATTTTGAGTTCATGTCATTTCCTAATTTCAAGTATCACAGAAGAAATCTCAGTGACCCAGACACAAGGTCTCAGGGTATTCATCGGAATACAATTCAAACCACAATTTAACAAATGATCAAACAAGCCAGTTTAGTTAGAAAATAATACAATTCACATCTGCTGTTCACTTCAATTCTAAATGCTGGGGTGATTTTTCAAAGAACCACTAAAGCCCAAGTAAGTAATAATCAAATTATAATATCTCATCTGTTAGTCAGTATAGGCCAGGAGCCTCTTATCAGCAGATACACAGACACAAATACATACACGGGTCTTATTGATTGGAACTAATTAATCACAAAACAGGAAGGTGATTGTTGACCTTTTATATGTAATCATAATCATTAGCTCCATCTATCACTCAACGTACTGCCCTACTGACAAAATCAGAGCAGCATATCAATGGGAACACACACACACACACACACACACACACACACACACACACACACACACACACACACACACACACACACACACACACACACACACACACACACACACACACACACACACACACACACACACACACACACACACACACACACACACACACACACACACACACACACACACACACACACACACACACACACACACACACACACACACACACACACACACACACACACACACACACACACACACAGTACTGTTTCCTATGATTATTACCATAATGGTAATGCTGTGCAGCATGGTGGGTACTGGTCATTAGTTGCACAGGTGGGATCATAAATAACGCTTAACACTTTTTGAACTTTTCATTAATGATAACAGCATGCAGAAAATCAATAGCAGACTGCATGTGTCCACTTATGCAACATGCCTGGAATCTTACATAAAAAACCGCTGCAATTTTAAATAAACAGCAAGAGACAGGATTTATTTGACCTTTCATTGGCACTAATGTATAGAGGGACTTTCACTGAACCTGCCCATCTATGATACTTATATCCCCTTTTAGAGGAACAGTGCACACTATATTCCTGCACCCAAAAAGTCAGCTCATGCTTTGTTTTACCTGCCTCAAATGTAAAAGATGTGTTAATGATTCCAACACGATGCCAGCTAAATGATTAATCGCACAGACTGTTCAGTAAATCAATACAGTATGGTGGCTATACACATGTATGTTCTCTGACAGCATGAGAACAAGCACAGATTCATTCAACAACTGTTTTCATGTTTTATAATTGCTATGTTAATGTTTATTAGCAACTACTTTAGCTTTGTACACTTTGGAAAATGTATTGCCACCTTTTTTGATAATTGATTTAAAGGCAAACATATAATTGATTTGCTGTTTCTAGCCGCTGAAAGGTTATTGTTTGCAGTTTTTCCAGACATTATCTCTGTAAAAAAAAACAGAAATGTGTGGGTTTTTGAATGCCTGAATAATGCCAACTAGGGGTGCAACAACTAATCGACTTAATCGATTACAAAATTAGTTGCCAACTAATTCAGTCGTCGATTCGTTGGTGACGTCATCACGTGCGTTTTACGCGCCGTTAAGCTACAACGTTATCGGTACTGGAGACATTTAAAAAAGATGTCATGTATTATTGATACAAAAACATTATATCGCAGTCTTATTGTGGCCAGCTCGTTTATAATATGTAAAAAGACAAACAAATGCGTCTATGATGTATTTTCGATCAGACGAGATCTCTCTCCCTGGTCTGTGTGGGAGGGGGCGGGGCAGTTTACACACACGGGGCTGCTACATGCAGCAACACACTGCGGAGATGGCGGAGAGAACGCCGCTCCGAGGTATGGTTAAACTTTACCCATCTCGATGCTCGTTGCAATAAGTGTTTAGCATGTAAGGGCGGTAACACGAGCAATTTGTCTAAACATTTATCAAAAGTGCTCCACATCCAGACGGAGAAATGCATCGGGTTCGACTGTCTTTCTAGTAGCTCTGTAGCCCCGTCCACGAGTAACGTTTTCACGTCAGGTGTTATGTATGCTAGCAGCAACACACGGAGTTAACTACATTATACAAACATGGGGTAATGATTTGAGGAAACTGAATTAGTTAGTTTGTTAAAGTTTCAGCTATTCTGTTTACAATTCTGTTATCACATTATTTATTATTTGCTAAAACACTGTTGTTTCTTTTGATGTGAAATATTATTTATTTAATTTAAATGAAAAGCAATGTTCATTTTGTAAACAATTTGTTTAGTTAATTTAATAATATGTATTTTTTAATCAAGTATTCATCTTTATTGTCTTCATTGTTAGTTTCCACATGCCTAAAACAACCTCAAGCTAAATCTAAAAGTTGATGGCTAAATAAAAGCGTTTGAGAAATTGTGCAAGGCATAATAGTCCGAATAGTCGATTAATCGTTTCATTAATCGATAGATTAATCGACTATCAAATTAGTCGTTTGTTGCAGCCATAATGCCAACATGCATGTACTGACATATACTGCAGGTCTCCCTTGAAAAAGAGATCAATGACCTCAATGGGATTTCACCTGGATAAATAAAGGTTTTGAATTGAATACATTTAAAAAAAATATATCAATAAGTTGATAATGACGATGAGTTAGTTCTAGTGAACTCAATAGCTCAACTGCACTCACTAGTATTCTGTTGGCATTTGCAAAAGGGTAAATATATACATATAAGTCAAAGTCAACTTTAATGTCAATCTTTCAGTTTGTGTGCACAGACAGAGAGATCGAAATAACGTTTCCAACAATCCCAAATACAAAAATACTAACACAAATATATATACAAATATGTATAAAATATGTATATCCTATAAATACACAATCAACAGACACATTTACACATATGCACACATTAAGATAAAAACACAACAACAATCAATATATACAAAATAACAGTCACTTCAATATCTTCTGGGAATGTACATTAGTGCAAGATTGTCCATAGCAGCGTAAAAAAAAAGTGGCTGGAATTGAGTGTCTGAGTGTGTGGGGAGTTATAGTCCAGTGGGGGCAGGGGGGAGAGAGGGGAGTGGGAGGAGAGAGGGTAGGGAGGGGAGAGGGGATAGAGGGGATGGAGGGGAGAGAGTTCAGCCTCTTGAAAGCCTGTAAGATAAGATGTATAATATATGCAAATAACAAAGTAGCAGTGGCGAACCGTGTCTATCACAACTGGACCTTCTGTAGAATATATGGACACAAGTGTGCAATGTGTGCAAATCTATTTAGTTTACTATCCATGTGAACATGATTTAAGTGTGGGGGGGGGGACCTAACCTCCTCTAGGGGGGTCCGGGGGCATTTTTTTTTTTAAATGTTGAAGTTAAAAGCATCAATCTGGTGCACTTTGGGAGCAACATTAGGAGATCTATGGATACATCTCTCAACACCCATATGAAACAGAACTGTAAACAGATTTCTTATTCTTTCTGGATATTTTACAAATCACTCCCCTTTCAAACTGTATTCTTGTTTATTAATATCAACTTTTTTTTACAGTCATATAGTATTTTATACCTGTTTACTTTATTCTCTTATTTTTTTATAACTATAATGATCATATAAAGATGTGCCTTTACCTCACTGGTTGTAGAAAAAGCTTTTTATATTCGTTAGCATAGCTAGCTAACCAGATGCTAATAACAACAAAGTTATTGACTGTATGATCAGTATGACAGATGAACAGATCGCCACTGGGCTTTCAACTAAAGACACAGCCCAAGCCCCCAGGAAGTGCGCCGGACTCAGATGAAAATATTCATGCTGGCCAAACGGCGGTACTACACTTCCGTTTGGTTGCCAGGCCCGGAAACACTTTTTCCCATTGACTTACATGGGGAAAGAGTGGTCTGTAAATCGTTGGATAATTTTTTTTAAACTAAATAAACTACCCAGTATGAACACTTGTATAGCCCTTATTAAAAACATTCGTTCCTCAAGTTGTAATAATGTGCTAATAACGTTATTCTGAGAGTTATTTCCCTCTGCATTATGAACGCGCATCTAACCCACGGGACCGCGCCGCCCGGCACGTTCATGTTACGTGTCCCGACCAATCAGAGCACACTGTGCTCACAGGGAGGGTGGGGGCTGGAGCTATTGGAGCTACAACGAGCCGTTAAAGGCAGAGAGTGAAATTCAGTGAATACACGTAGTTTACAGAGATGCTGTTTGAGAAACCAATGTGAGTTGCGTTTATCTTTACCCATGGATGCACAATAAGAACGGACCCATATCGTCTTACTGCCACCCCGGAGCTGTAATAATGGATATATTGCACATGTTTGCTGTAATTCATTATCATACTACATGGGCTGTATGATTAAATCTTGTACCGTAAGTGTTGTATTAAATAAAGTTAATATTACTTATTATTATAAGTATATATATATACACAGTGCAATCATTCTTTCATGCTAAATGAAGCTCTGTTGGATATCACTAGATCCTGTTACAGCGTAATATAAGTACATAACGATTGATGTGTACATTAGCATAATTACTAGCTAGCCGCTAGCTGCTAACTGCCTCCTCGTTAATATCAAATCCATCATAATAACAACCATTACCATGCTGTCATGAACGTGCGGTGCTGTTACGTGTACGCAAATTGACGTGCTTGATGTGAATGAGCATTTTGGTTAAAGTTGCGCATGGTCTATGAGCGCACATACGGGTACTTCTCAGGCATGCCGGGTAATCTGTGACGTTTCACTCTCTCAAAAGTTGGGCCATTTTATCATCATGCGCTAATGAGCAACTCTCATAGGAATGAATGAGGCCCCGCCTCCCATGCTGTATCCAGTTCTTATTATACATCTATGACACAGCCACGCAAAAACTGCGGCATGTGTACGGCTCCTTATGCGTACTGCAATTTGTGATGTCCCGGCCCGGAGCGGCGTTCTGGTGCTCTCCGGCAGAACTGCACCCCTGTCAGACGAGACATATACCACGTGATGACACGTTAGGCTCGTGTTGTGTTCAAGGACCCTGACCTTGGCCAGGAAAAACATGCACTCGCTTGTTTAATTATTTTGCGGTCTAGATTTCTTAATTTGTTTTTCTTTTTTGCGTGTGTTACCTCGAGGGCCGTATCAAATTGTCTATACGGCCCGGGGGCCGGAGTTTCCCCACCCCTGATCTAGATCCTCTGTCTCGAGCCAGTTAACTAGCGGGCCTAAAGTACCCTGGAACTGAGGGAAACTCTGAAAGAATACGCCCATTGGCTACAAATCAATATATGATTGGTTGATCAAACTGTCTGTCCAAACGTACGCTCTCATTCAGTGTAAGGGCCAGGGCATTCTATCAAGGATATAGAATACCTTGGTTGAAGGACAAGATCTGATTGGTTGCTTTATTTTCTAACACAAAACCACTGAAATGCGTAGTGCATGGTCCGAGAAGGACAAACAAATCAACGTAACACTGTAATATTACAGATCGACAACACAGATACGATTCTCATTTATTCATTTTATATACATTTTATTTATATAATTAAATCGATTTTTTTTTTTTGTTTTATCTGAGTGTTCCAGGGTATCCTCTGAATACCTTGAAGGCCCTGACGGTTCACCACTGCAAAGTAGTAGTATTGGTAGAAAAAAAGATATGCATGCTGGGTAAGAACCATCTCCCTTTCATAGAAACACAATTTAGATTTGAGTTCCCGTCCCCCCTCTTGACTCCTATTTGATGCAGAGTGTTTGTGAATGCTTTCCTTTCCACACCTTTAATCCATTCTTATAGTCACATGAGCAACATTCATATTAACACAGGACAGCTTGTGCCACAGTAGTCAACTTAAGGTCAATTTAAATGTTTGCATAATGTAAACAGAACCTGCAGGTATAAGTTATTATGAGGTTTTGCCCAAATCTGTATCTGAACTAGTGGAGTTTTTGTTTTCACTCTATCCCTGATGTATCTTGATCGAATGGGATTCTGCTGCGGTATCTTTTTAAAGATTACAATGTTGAATTATCATAATGATTTAGCCAACCTCTCAAAACTGAAATACTCTTTATTCATAGGATGTATTAGGACAGTGAAAGTGGTAGCCACTTCCTATTTAATAGCAGCAGCAGAGAAAGAGCAAATCCCCTGAGCATCACACTGAGGAGGGCCCTGTTTGATTAATCCTCTCCACTGAAAAATCAAGAAGCTTTCTCCCATCTACTGCTGGACCGCAGATAGAAGATCATGAACATTTGAGCCTTTCAGTACACAGTATGACTAACAATCTCATTTTATAACGTCTGTGTTCCTACTGTTTCAGTTAAAACTTCACAGGCAAAGGAGATAATAAGTGGCCTGATGCAGTGTGTGGTTGTGACTGACCCTGTTCTTACAATGACAGATGGAGACAAAGAGAGTCCACTCATGATGTGAGCTGTCCTGATTAGCAAAGCAGCGTGCCGGTGCATAATAACAACCGCTGAGCCAAAAGTCAAGTTGCCACACCAAACAGCAAAACTAGCAGCAGTATGTTGGTATGAGTCACATTCATAGAAATGCGTAAAAGAAACAATCTATAATGAAATGAGTTTGAGTGTGTGGGGTTTATCTATTTGTGTGTGTGTTTGAGTTGTGTATGTGAGGCCGGGGGGTGAGTGTGTTGGCGTCAGCACCACAGTGTTTATATGAACTTGCGTAGCTGATGATGTCACGCTGTTTGGTACTAGGGCTCCACTGCGGGTAGGACACAAACTCACACAGACGTTCAAATTAGTGCATCCTATTCTTTCAGTTTGGTGGCATTATAGCTCTGTGAGACACTATGGTACAAAGGAAAGAAACTGCTACGAGTCAACTGTCATTTCCAACAAAAGCCTATTTCACAATCTTTATCAGAGAATGTGGTATTTCTGTCAATGGGAAGCGTTACAGTTAAATAGGGCTTGATGTTGCTCAATAGTTACACAGGGGACATTTTTTATTGGAATGCCACTTCAGGTTAGAGTCGAGCATCCTGAACATGGTAATCATGGTGGCTAAACACATCATGGAAATAGTCCAATAACGGCTCCAGCTCTCAACAATTAGAATCACTGTATAAGGCCTTGGAGCTGTTGTCTGACAACACACACACACACACACACACACACACACACACACACACACACACACACACACACACACACACACACACACACACACACACACACACACACACACACACACACACACACACACACACACACACACACACACACACACACACAGACACACACACACAGAAAGCCACACACACATAGACACACACACACCACACACACACACACACACACACACACACACACACACACACACACACACACACACACACACACACACACACAACCGTGTATTATAAAATAGATAATAGATCAACGTCTGTGTGTATGACTGTTTGAATAAAGGAGACAGTATTTTCTTATTAAAAACGTTCAGCAGACCCTGCATCAGTATCACTGTGATGACTCTCTGTCTACAACTCAAGCCCACACATCTGCCATAGCTATCTTAAGACAAATAAATGCGTATTGCCAGAAATGTTATCATGACACAATATTATATCAATTCTTTGAACCCCAATACAATATTCACTTATGCTGTACATCAAAATCTACCAGTTTTGATTTGATCCAGGGGCCTGCCATCAATAAGAACATATAATTTGCCCATTTACAAAATCAGTTACATTTATATGGGATTTAAAAAATTAAGAATATCTATCTTAAAGAGGATATTATCCTCTTTAAGATAGATATTCTTAATTAAGTAAGGATTTTTTTTCTTTGTGTCAATTATATTACATTGAATGGATCTATCAATCCAGATCGATCAATATAAGCAGTCTTGTTCCTCAACAAAAGAGAGATAATTTCTGACTTATTTTTTCTTCATATTGTTATTTCTGTCAGACTTTCCTATGTTATATCTCCTGCTCAAAATGCATTATGTATATGTCAGCAGTTGCCCTTCAGAGCGGACCTCTGATTGGTTACTGTACTGTATGTATAGTAACTTTGCCTCACTTAGTGGGAATGTAGTTTTAAATTGTTATGTTGATTCATTCCCGTTTCCATTTCTCATGTGTGCTTATTTCTCTGTCTGTGTGCAAGCAAGAGTGTCCCTCTCATCATACTGTTACCCACACATTTATTTCATTCAACCAGCAAAACCCCTCTATTTCCTACCGGTGACAGACTGCCTCAGGCTGGCAATATAACCGTCCAAACTAACTGTCAAAACAAAGGAGGAGAGAGTGTAGTCTGCTCTCTCTATCTTTTGGGGATACAGAAATGTGAAAATGTACAGTACAGTATAGAGAATCCGGATCTGCACTGTAAATAGCATGAGACCTTTATCACAGGTAAAGAAGTCCAACAATAGTGATTCATCTGCAGTAGCTCAGTCTGTAGGGACTTGGCTTCATAACTGAAGAGTTGCCGGTTCAACTCCCAATTAGACCAGATAGTGTGGACTGGTAGCTGAAAAGGTGCTGGTTCACCTCATGGGCACTGCCTAGATGTCCTTGAGCAAGGAATCAAACCCCAAACTGCTCCCTGGCGCTGGACAACCTGGCAGCCTCTTGACTCTGGCACCTCTTTCTCGCATGTGTTGTTGCATACCTGGACACCAATGCATATGGTACTGTACTATGTTTACCAATGTACAGTATGTATGTCATTGTACTGTGTGTGTCCATTCAAACAGAGTTAACCTCTCCCTAGGGGAATTCATAAAGTGGGATTAATAAAGGTTCATCTGATCTTACATAGATGGCCATTGAACTCCCAACTCTTAAATACAACAGGTTGGATAGTCATTCTGCAACTGGAAAAGGGTTGTTGATACAAACCATTAGGATAATTTGGAGCAAGTAGCACGTCTTCTCCAGAAAAAACTTTTTCAAGAATGTATTGTATTAAGACGATATTTCAGAAAACTCCCTTACCAGAGAGACAACTTTGACATACAGAGAGCAAAAGTGAAACAACGCTTCACACATAGATATACATCCAGGACACTAAAGAAATATGTCATGATGCACATTTATTGACGAATACAAGATTACTATTACATTACTATAGTTTTTTCAGTTGAAGGTTTTTCAGTGTGTTTCAGTAGTTCTTAGGAGATTTAAATGGTGCTTTCGAGTACTTGTTAGGCTGTTTTTTTGGTTTGTGATATGTTACGCAAGACAGAATTAGTCCACCCCAGGACAGCATTTTGCAGTTCCTGTTTGCTAATTATTCAGAACAGTTAAGGATATTTCCACAGACTTCCAGGAGCATTTAATAACATTTCCGAGTGAATATTTGTAACCTGATAACAGAGCTCAATTGCAACACAATTTCAATCATCTCTGATGTCTCAGACACACAAACACGGGAACAAAGGAAAACACACTGATAATGATACACACAGAAAACCACACAGTTTGTATGGCCCAGAGAGAGGCATTAGTGTTGATGAAAGGATCTGTTAGAAAAAATCTTGTCTAGCGTTATTTCCCCTGAGAAACTCATTCTTGAGTTGCATAAATAACAATAACCTCTGAAAACCAGGCCTGAACTCACAGATTGTTTATTTTAATATTTGCAAACTAGAGTCAGAAAGAGCAGCAAAGTTCAGTAAGAATATTTCCTCTGAGACAGGCAATGCCACAAGTAATATCATACAGCAATACATGTGGACAATGACTTAAGAGTGTTTGTTGTAAGCATGAAAAAAGACACCGGACACTAAACTGAACAATGTCATGTGTGTCTTTCGAGATTCAGCCATTTAACAACGTGATTGAGCAGATATTACTTTCACAGCTTCCTACTGAACCGGTTCCCTTCAGGCTACAAAGCTGTGTCACAGGAAGAGAGAGGAGCAGGGGGAAAGTGTCCCTTTCGGAAAAAGAAAAATCACTTGGTTTAATTTAAAACGCACCCACCCAATATTTCTTATATCAAACTAATTCATAATCAGCTCCATAATAATGTTAACATTGGTGGAAATCCTAGAGCAGAGGTGCCCAGTACGTCGACCGGGCAATGCTGGTAGATCGCGAGTCATTCATAAAAATAAAAAAATCCAGCTCCGTTAAAATAGACAAAACAGGTTTTGATCCCTCCTCCCTTGGCCTCCCTGCCACTTAATTCAGGAGTTTACTTGATTGACAGAAAACAGAAAAAGCGACCTATCGCTTTTCCAGTCTGTTAACCCAGAATGCAAAGCGATACAAAATCAGTCAAGTGCCGAGAAAACTCAAATTAAGTTAAAGAGACAAACAACAAAATGAGTGCGGGACCGAGCAAAAAGCTAAAGACATACCACTTCCATCCAGAATGGGAGGAAGAATATTTTGTTGTGATGTCACATTCAAAGGTTATTTGCCTTATTTGTAGGGGTGTAACGGTTCACAAACATTTCGGTTCGGTACGTACCTCGGTTTTTAGGTCACGGTTCGGTTCGGTACGTTTTCGGTACAGCAGAAAAAATTATCACAAAACATAACATATTTTTAAAAAATTATTATTAAACTGTGAATAATGTATTCACTCAAATAAATACAAAATATAATAAAATAAACATTAAGGTGCAGCATTTCGATGAACTGAAATAATCTGTATTTGAACTTTACTGTACTAGTACTCACAAAACATAAAATATTAGTTTTGGGTTTTTAATTATTATTAAACTATGAATATTCACTCAAATAAATATAAAATATAATAAAATAAACATTAAGGTGCAGCTTTTCGATGAACTGAAATAATCTGTATTTGTACTGTACTGTACTAGTACCTAAGCCAGGGGTCTCCAACACGTCGATCGCAAGCTACCGGGCAGCTTTTCAGTAGCTCGCCGCTCGATCATCGATTATAGCGTTAGTAACGTTGCTTCTTGATTTTTCGGCCGCGGCCGGACAATAAAGTGTTTTTATTTTAGAATTGTTTCTGTCACACAAATATAAAATTGGTCCGTGACGCAGAGATCAAGGAGCAGACGTGACAGCGGCACAGCGACACCACACACGGAGCAGTCTGCTTTATCCAGCAGCACCAGTCAGAACCAACGGCAGAATGACCCGCTCTGAATCAGGCCGCGTCGCTGCGGCTCAGAGACACACAGGGAGGGATTTGTGTTTTTGAAAAACACTCGTTATCGTAATGTCAGGTTTTTGGTGGATTTAATCAAGTCTTGGATTGCAGAGTATGAATGTCCTCTCGCTATTTTCAGTTGATAAATACGTGTGTAAAGTTTGTGAAGGCAGGAGGAAAGCTTCCGCAATCACCGTCTCCTCTCGGTTCCTCCAAACCGCGCCCCCTCCTGAAAAATAACTACTAATAAGAGTGACAGGCTGATAGAAACTTTATTATTCACTGATTGAGATGATGAAGATAACTTAATCTCATACATTTATGGGATTCATTTAACAGTAAGACAGAGAATGTAAGTGTGCACCCACATGCACTATTTTAGTTTTTATAATGCTGTTGTAAATACTCCTGTTGTCTGCTGTGTTCAGACTCAAGTCCTGTGTGTGATGCCTCATTCAGGACATTCAGTGTCCTTTCTTTAACAGAAGACCGTTGCTAGAAGCTGCAGCTAGACTGCAGAAGTATTAGTTTTTTGTTTTTGAGGATGGACAAATGTCACACACAGATATAGGGAGGCTAGACCTATACAATTGATTAATTATGGTTTATAATTTAATGTCAAGACGAAGAAGAAGAAAATATGGCTGCACTGTTCAGTGTCAATCCTGTGGAGATGGAGATGGAGGTTATAAATCTCCAAAATCATGTTCAGCTGAAGTCTCAGCAAAACTCACAACATTTCTGGAGCCTTGTAGACCCAGAAAACTATAAGAACATTCACCAAGCAGCACTGAACATGTCTGCTTTATTAGGCTCTACAGACCTTTGTGAAGCAGCTTTTTCCGGCATGAATGTCATGAAATCTAACTACAGAACAAGACCGACTGATGAACATGTAAATGACTCTATTAGAGTGAACCTAAGTGGGTACACTCCAGCATACACCTCTATGGTGGACTCCATGCAGCGCCATTCATCTCACTAACTGTAAAAAAGAGTGAATGCACTTATTTTACACATGTGCCATAAGATGCTTGCAAGGTGGTGATTAAGGCGATGTATTTACTATGTGGGCCATAATAAGAAGTGAAAACATTGTATTTTTCTCTTGGACATTTATGTGAATCTTCAGTGATGTACTTACTATGTTGTCCATATTAATATGTGAGAAATTGTCGTTTTCTTGGACCTTGATGTGAAGTTAAGATTTTAGATAAGCTTTAGGTATTGCAATTTCACACAAAAGTAGCTTAATTCAACTGATGAGTGCTATGTGAATAAATGTAAGCGATGCGATGCAAGTAGCTCTTGGCCACTTTCATTTTTTCAAAGTAGCTCTCAGGTGGAGAAAGGTTGGAGACCCCTGACCTAAGCAGTCAGTTTGACATTAGGACTTGCTTGTCATTTCATGTTTTTTTAAAGAAAGATGAACTTGTCCACATTGCTTGCCGAAAGGGCAGATCAGCTGGCACTAACAATGTCTCCTGCCGTGGAGAACACCCTCTCTCTAGGGACAGAGGTAGTAGCAGATACAGCCAGGTAGCGCTTTGCTAACATGGCAACATAAGGATATTTGCCGTTTGTAATAGCTTTGGCTCGGTCTGAAGGTTTTGCGAGTGGTGGAGGCTTAAATGCTAATGGGAGTTGGGTTTGCACTTCAGTCTTTTGGTACCGGTGATATTCACGTTCGGGTGATGCCTTTTCAAATGAGTGTGCAAGTTTGATGTATTGCCAGCCGCGTAACCAATTTTAGTTGAACAATGCCGACAAACAGCTTTGGTTCGGTCCACCTGTCTTTGTCCGTCATCCTTGTACGTAACTGCGAAACCAAAATGTTCCCAAACCGGAGACTTCAATGATGCTGAAGGATTTTCGAGCTCAACTTTATCTGCGTTCGCCATTTCGATAGTTCCTCAAATTACTGACTACATTTGAACGCATCCCTCTGACCAGCTCGTCCAATGAAATGACTTGCTCGCTCTATGATGCGTTTAACACAATGGGAGAAAATTACTCTGAATGCTGCGACGCAGCACCTGAGATTACTTCCAAGAAGTTGTTCACGTTCTCAATTTTTTACGTTTAACGTTATAGACGTTCGGTACACTTCGGAATCGGTACACACGTGTACCGAACCGAAGGTACGTATACCGTTACACCCCTACTTATTTGTAAAGCAAGCGTCGCTCTGCCAAAGAAAGGTAACGTGGAGAGGCATTATCGGAGTGTTCACAAGGCATATGACAGCGACTTCCCTCCGAGTAGCGAGTTGAGAAAGGTCATGTATTATTGCTACACAAACATTATATCGCAGTCTTAGTGTCGCCAACTCGTTTCTAATATGCAAAAAGACAAAAAAATGCCTATATGGTTGGTGTATTTTCGATCTTTCTGATCCAGACTAGATCTCTCTCCCCCGTGTGCGGGGCAGTTTAGACACACGCAGCTGCTCCATGCAGCAACACACGGCGGGGATGGAGGAGAGAAGCGCTCCAAGGTGTGGTTAAATGTTACCCGTCTTGAGGTGGACAATGCTCGTTGTCAAGAGTGTTTAGCATGTGAGGGCGGTAACACGAGCAATTTGTCTAAACATTTAGCAAAAGTGCTCCTCATTCAGACGGAGGAATGCACCGGGTTCGACTGTCTTTTCTAGTAGCTCTGTAGCCCCATCCACGAGTAACTTTTCCACGTCAGGTATTATGTATGCTAGCAGCAACACACATTATTTAATATGATTTGTTAAAACATTGTTGTTTCTTTTGATGTGAAATATTATTTATTTAATTCAATTTTGTAAACAATTTGTTAAGTGAATTTAATAATATATGTATTTTTGAATCAAGTATTCATCTTTGTCTTCATTGCTAGTTTCCACATGCCTAAAACAACCTCAAGCTAAATCTAAAAGTTGATGGCTAAATAAGAGCGTTTGAGAAATTGTGCAAGGCATACAGTAATAGTCCGAATAGTCGATTAATCGATAGATTAATCGATTATCAAATTAGTCGTTTGTTGCAGCCCTATTGTAGTTATCCCATGTATAAATAAAACGTGTTATTCAGCAACCCTTGCAATTTGGGATTTTATTTTTGGTTGGTAGACCTCGGTGAGCTGGGCAGTTCAAAAGTAGCTCACCAGCCAAAAAAGTGTGGGCACCCCTGTCCTAGAGCATGGACATATTTGATCCAAACGAGAAACTAATTCCTTCATTCACTCATTGGTCGTCCTTTATTTTTCAGGAGGCATTACTTTGCAGAGCAATTTAGGCAGAGAAATAATTAAGGCCTAATTACAGCAATACATTCTAAGCTGTAATATTAGCTTAATAATTGTTCTTGGATCATAAAATCTGTAATAGAGACCCAAGCGTGATGGTGTAAGCTTAGCTTCCATTGTTCCTAAATGCTAACTGTATGGCTCTATGGATGGCAACATTGGTCAGTCTCCACATTGTTCCAGACTGACATATCTATTGACTGAAACTTTGATTAATTTCCATTATCAATTCATTTATTTTCTAAAAAATTTGAAGAAATAGCCAAGAACTACCCACCACAACCTGCCAGTCAAAGGTGACAATTATATGAAACACAAAAAAGGTGTGTGTGTGTGTGTGTGTGTGTGTGTGTGTGTGTGTGTGTGTGTGTGTGTGTGTGTGTGTGTGTGTGTGTGTGTGTGTGTGTGTGTGTGTGTGTGTGTGTGTGTGTGTGTGTGTGTGTGTGTGTGTGTGTGTGTGTGTGTGTGTGTGTGCGTGAAATATGAAGAGTTCCTCTGAAATGGTGCAAAGCAGGGCAGAATCAATAGAAGACACTACTGAATAATCCCTTTTTTCATTATAACCCTATTACCATTATACCTTTTCTCTAGAAAAACTAGCAAACCCAGGTCTACATTATTATCTGTTAAAAGTTGATTGATGTGAATCAAAGTCAGGATGATTGTCTCATTCTAGACTGTGTTCTATAATCAGCACATTCATCTTCTTTAATCTAAAATCCTTACTCTTTCCACCAGTTTCTTCACAGGTCTTTATTGAGACAGTCTGCCACCACAGATTATTCATTCCTCTAAAGCTCTTGATAAACAGTTTTCAAAAGTAGGCCTACTACACGTGTTTTTTGTAGATAATTTGATTAGTGTTTTCTTTAATCATCATCAACATGTCTGTCCATGCCCACGCACTTTCCCCCTCTATCTTCATCTCTGCCGAGGACTTCCCTTCATGTCTGACCATACAGAATGAGCCAGTTGATTATAGAAACGAGGGACCATCCACTGACGAGGCTTCTGTTCCACACAACGCAACACGGCAAGGCAATTAACTCAAGTGCTATGATTCACAACAAGGAGGGAGGGAATAAACATAGATGCATTCCTTAAAAATAAACGTTGTGTGCACATGGTGACAAGCGTGTGGTCCTTATGAACCACAGACCTGTGTGCAATTACCTGCTTGGATCATTTGAGTTTGGCATTGAATTATGGCCTATTTCAGCAGTGGGTTGTCTTTATAATGCATGTCCATGCATAAGGATAAATATTGATATCATTTTTGGTTTGTGTATGTCAGAATTACAGTTTTTTTGTTCACTTATGCATGCATTAAAAACTAAACTAATTATTTGTATCTTCTACTGAAGGTGTTTCTTGTGAAGTAAAAGCCTCTTTCTTGATCTGTGATAAGAACTTAAGTCCTTTTTATCCAATTTATTACAGTATGCAAACAGCATATCGAATACTGTATTTGCATTTAGACTGACATAATTCCCCACAACCATTGAGATACTTACAACTCTATTTTATACTATAACGAATCTAGCTGAATACCTTAAACCATAATATTATAATATGTTAACTGAATATGTTAATGTAAAACAGGTCATAAAGAGCTCTCCAAAACACTATAAATAAGGCCAGATTTAGTTATGTGAATGAAAGTCATGTTTTAACCATGAAGACAGCGGAAAACAGCCAATGCCATATTATCCTCCACGAGTCAATAACAACCCAGGGGAAATATGTTACCATGTCTTATTTACAACTCTTCAACATGAATAATGTTACATAAGTTAACATACAAGTACCATTAAGTACACCCAGAACAACAAGCAAAGAAAAACGAGCTCAAACAATGCAAGAACATTCCCAACTCATACCAACACAAGCTAACTGCTAGCAGCAGCAGGTAGCTAGCGATTAGCCTTCACGTGGCGCACCTGCACATAAACAAACAAGCAACTAAAAGCACTGTAACCAGCAACACGTTAAGCAGAAATTACTTACCTTGTTGAACTGAAGCCGTTTTCTTCCTCGGCATCACAGTGGAGAGTAAATCCTCCAGAGTAAGTCAAAAACGGACAGAAAAACTCTGAACATTAAACCTCTGACTTTTGGGGTGCGTTTGATGGGCAGCAGGTGATCTATGGCAAGAAAGACAACATTGAAAGCTTCAGCAATGTATGATTAGTCAGAACATGTATTTTAGTTCTCTAACTTGAGACTTGAAATTAGAAATTATCAAGTTAAATGTGTTATGTGTAAAAGGGCTTGCCATATGTAACAGGTGAACATTCGGCAATTTCTTCCACCAGCAAGAAACGGAACAAACTGAGCTCTGTTACCTTTAGACCGCTCAACTTCAGAGGGTGCGTTGGCTCTTTCCACCAGTAGAGTATACTGTGCTCACAGCTTCAGAAGCTTATACAAATGTAGATACCGTCGACCTGTGACTAAAATGTCTGAAGTAAGTTAAGTATTTTCATAAAGGAATGACATTAGATGATTCTGCTCAGGTATCCCATTGACAGTGAGTCAGCATGCACAGTTATGATTTCATTAATTACACCTGTGCAAGGATGGATTGCTGTGCACACAGAAACAGGGCCCCCCTGGCCTTTACCTACAACATGAAAGTCAAAGAGACAGTAGGCCTACCCAAACTGACCACAAATAAAACGTAACATTACAAAATAAATCCTCAACAAGATTACATAGAGACCAAAACAACTACAGATAGAGCAAAACAGCAACAAACACACCCTAAGAGTCTCACATGATTTATGAAAAGGGGCAAAACACACAAAATGATCAAAAAGAGGAACACAACCATACTGTGGGCCTACCAAAGGATGCAGACTAACTGTGTGTTTGTGTGATTTTAAATAGTTAAATTTAATCAGTGTATCACCTACTACATTAGTTCAGGCACTGAACCAACGTTTTCTTGAAACACATAGGCCTATAGGAGGGATCTCAAGTAAAAGTGTGAAACAGTTTACAGTATGTAAAGAGATAATGTAGCTTTACATCACCTCTTAGTTATTCATAGAGGATTCATATTTTACCTCCCAAAACAGCAGATCAGAATCTGTGTGATGAGACTTACAGCTGTAGCCTACATCTTTAATAACACCTGTTGGGAGGAGAGTGTCATTTGTTCAGTTGTGTGTTTGCCCAAAAGCACCCTCAATGCCTCAGACTGCTGATTAGATTTTGAATCACGATGGAGCAGGAGAACAGTAAATGCTTGCCACGAAAAGGGAAGCTATGTGATGGAGCAGGAAGTGGTTTTCTTGCCTTCATTATTCATGAGGTAAAGACAGTTAAATGTTGTTGCCCGCCCGTATAGGATGTGTAAGAACCTGACAAGATTGTCAAGGGATTCCAGTGTTCGCCTCATTGAATTCAAGCTTATGCAGCGCTCCTCCTGGACTTGCTTCAGGTTGTTTAGACGTTGGTTAAAAGATGGCAAACTGCTGGCAATGCAAAGTAAAGGTCACATAATTGTATGTTTTACTGACCTATTTGATTATCTGTGATATTTCATAGAGTATGTTTCTTAAAAAAGAGAAAATAATGGAATGTTAGGTATATTGGTGGTTGGTTGAATTGGATGTATATTTTGTGTGTTCAAATATTACCAATTTCCAAACGCTGTTTTTTGTGTGTATGTTTTTAAGTAGTTAGTCAGGTTGCAATGACACCACAACAAAAGTGGAACACCTGCCAATGACGATGTTAGGAAACAAGCTAATGTTAGCCTCATGAACATGCTGGAGTAGAGCTAAAACACACGAGGTCAGACCCAGATAGCCGTTATCAGACTCACACATTGACACATTAAAGCGTTATCTTTTTGTACTATAATGAACATTGACAAAAAAAGACCCATGCAATATTAATTTAATCTAAACGGGAGTGCCAGCAAAGATCTCAGTTCAGGACTCAAGCTCTGAACGGCACAAAGCTAAAGAATGATTGAAATATATTTCAAAAATGCTTAAGAGCCTTCATGTGACCTCACTTGGAATTAAAAACATGAAGAATTTTAAATGATTTAGACAAGCCCTGCAAGCGAATCAGAATCTAAATTCACATAATAGGAATAATAACTATCCTGGCAAATGAAGCCAGCTGTGTTTCTCTACTCTACAAAACATACTGCTTAACTTAAGCTCTTATTAACTGTATTGCTTTAAATTCAATGTTCAAGGTTCAATGTCAGGACAAATAGTTAAAATCTAGCTTTATTAAACCTTTTGAAAACCAATTGCATTAACCACTTATTTATACACTGTAATTACCTCAGCTTACAGCTCATACCGTTCAATGTAAGAATGCCATTCAGTCTTTTCATCAGACTCAAATCACTCAATGTCAGTTTTAAAATTACTTTTTCCATAAACTCTATAAGCATTTCGAACATGCCAGTGGCTGCACATGCATCACACACACAATAAAAGATCACACATTCTGACACACTCATAGACTTAAGGCTGTTGGTGGTATAAAGAAAAGAAAGCACCAGAGAGAACTAATGTCCCTATATGAAACCCTAATGGCCTGAGCGCCTGACATAACTAAACAATGCTTCTGCCCTGTTAGAAAGAAAGACTCCAACACAGTGAGACTGTGAGAAATGTAATTGAATGTACTCATATAGATGTTCTACAGTCTTAACTGCATATAGTTATATCGTTCAGACATTTACAACACATATGTACAGTAGGTGTACTTTCTCTTTGACTGTTCTCCTCTTGGACCCACAACCTTGGTATATTCATAACCACCAGTTTCTGTGTGTGTGTGTGTGTGTGTGTGTGTGTGTGTGTGTGTGTGTGTGTGTGTGTGTGTGTGTGTGTGTGTGTGTGTGTGTGTGTGTGTGTGTGTGTGTGTGTGTGTGTGTGTGTGTGTGTGTGTGTGTGTGTGTGTGTGTGTGTGTGTGTGTTCCTCTTCTCTTTCTCACACAGGTGCTCTAGAAACAGGCCACACAATTGAAGCAGCAACCTTTGTCATAACCTTTTTTTGTGTGTTTGTCTGAATGCGTTTGCAATATGTGTGCACGTTGGTTTGCGTCCACAAATACGTCAGGACTGTCCGTTTCTGTGCCAGCATCAGGCTCCTCCCCCTTCCTGTGTGTCAGTATAAGACATGATCTCCTCTCTCACACACTCACTCACATCCTGAACTCTCGAGCAGCAGCAGAGCTCAGCATCATCAGACTCAGCATCTCCCGTCTTCACCAACAACTGCAGGTAAGAGTAAGAAAATTATTATAAAAAGTGTGTCCATAGTTGTGTCCAGTTTTTATGGTGCAGGAGGACTCATTATACTGAAGGTGATTGGAGTTTTGATTTCATATTTTAATAATTTAATAGTTTATTTTCATTCAATATTTCTAATTTCTTTCTAATTTTTTTCAAGGGGGATGCCACTTTCAAACATAATTTAAAATGAGAAGCAGCTGATATGTTTTGAAGTATTTTAAGGACATTACCTTTGAAATATGTAACAATTAATAATTCAAGGTGACAGATTTACAATCTAAGGATAATCAAGCTGTTTAAGGACACATGTTTTTTACTATCCGGGTGTCAAAATATCAGAGCACGACATTGGAATTCGGTTTTTCTTATAGGATTACCATGAATTCAGAAATGTGTTTGTGAAATAATAATTGTATGTATTATTATTTGCTTGCAAGGTTAGTTATTATTGCTGCAAAAATCATACACAGGATTGTGCTCATTAGTAATCGAAGGGGGGCAATTGCAACTAGTGTCCAAGTAAGTCTGAATATTAATATCTGTGGAAAAACTGACCATGGAGGTTGTTGAAAAAAATCCCTTTTTATGATTTTTTTTTAGGAGAGGGCTTCACACGCATTACAGTACCACATCATTACCAGCTCATTGAATAATGAATTTGATACGATGACCAGCTGCTAACAAGAATTATATTAGCATCAAGAGAATGGCTGTTTACACCACCACTGTGTCAATTAAAACATGGTTATTCAAATGACCTTTTTATATTGATAAAATAACACAAAAATATGTTTTAGATATCATTTTGTGAAGGTTTTTTATTTCAATATGCTTAACACTGTAAATCCATGTTGAGGGATCATGTTTGTCATTGTTATGTCCAGTGAGGAGGAGAATAAGTCTTGATTATGCATCTGTATGGAGAGGACGTTATTTGTTGAAAAAAACAAAACATTTTAAAAGCAGTTTCCATGGAATTGGAGGTTTAAAGATAAAAGGAGGGAGCGTTTGTGTAAAGACCCTGAGTAATAGTGGACACGTATCCACAGAGGACGGCACAGAAACACTGAGGCACTCAGAGTGAGACATCTATTGGTGATTGAGAACCTCAGAGCGGCTGCTGTTGTTGGCTTCATCTAATAATTGGATGATTTGCTCTGGAAAAATGTTCTGGCGTTAAGCGCTATCCATCACAAACTAATATGCTGCTTTGAGAGGCTCCAAGATAATAGAAAATTAGCAAATTAGTTTGACAAATGTTTTATAATGCTGTCTTTCATGTCGTTTTTCCTTTTTTCAATAATAGAGAACTGCTTTTTGGAGCAGTTCATTGGCGTTAAGCAGATAAAAGAGAGAACAGATTTTTGTTTCTCTCCCTCTTTATTTAATTTGTCAATACATTTATGCCTCGAGTCCTTTGTCAGTGCTCTCATGTTAATATTGACTCTCATATGGACCCTTAAGAAAAACACCACAGAGCAAAAATAAGATTTGGAGATAATTGGTGTATTTCCTTTGGGATTCTCACATAGCTGAATGTACATTCAATACAGCTAAGGCACACCAATTACTTGTATGTGTTGAATTCTAAATTGAACAGAAGAACATGATCATTGCCTCAGTTAACAGCTGATCCATCAAGGGTTAATACTTCCCCCCCACTGCCCAATTACCACTTTTACTTCAACAACTTTGAATTGATTTATTGCTGCTTTCTGCAAAACCCATATTGCACCACCACCCCTCCCAAACAGATGTATAATGAGCTGAAGGGACACAATAAAAGGGAATAAAGAGTAGGGGCGAAATAAGAACGATGATCTAATAAAATGGCCCCTTTAAGTGTCAAGAATTTCCTTTAACTCTGTTATTTGTCTTTCTCTCTCTCTCGTCAGCCATGAATGTAGGGATCTGTGTGTGTGTTGTTCTCCTGGCTGCTCTATCCAGCGGCTCCCTGAGTCTGCCCTCACAATCCATGGTAAGACACACACACACACACACACACACACACACACACACACACACACACACACACACACACACACACACACACACACACACACACACACACACACACACACACACACACACACACACACACACACACACACACACACACACACACACACACACACACACACTAAATGATTCTACAAGATGTGTCCAAGACAATTCACAAGAACAATATTTTTGCAATAGTTGTGTAGAAAACATAATTAAAAAATGTTACCAGTTGTTTGTTTTTTGTCAAATGAATTGGACTCATACAAGTTCAAAGATTTAGAGAAAGCATTAGGCATAATAGAAAGCACTCATTATTAACATGACATTTATTTTAATATCATGGTTATGTCAATACCAAAAGATTATGCAACCATAATTTCAGGATTTGACATTTTCCTCATCTCTTTCCCCGTTTCTTCCACTATAGTCCCAGAGAGCAGAGGGTGAGGCTCTGGTGTCAGACAGCATGCCTCCCTCCTCACCCCACCACACACGCCTGGCCCGCTCGGCCCCTGCCCCCCCCTCAGGGCAGCTCGCCAACTACAACCCATCCCAAGAGAACGCAGATGCTCGGATCAGCCTGAGCCAGCTCCTGGCCAGACTGCTCTCCAGGAAAGGTGAGCGGATCATGTACAGCGAGAGGTTTAATAGAAAGTATTAGAAAAAAAACATCTCTCCCTTTAGTCATCCCAAGAAAACAATCCTCACGTCTTCTCCTCTTGGTCCTGTTATTTCTATCTGCCGTCACTCATGCTGAGCCCATAGTCACACCATCTGCCATGTCCCGCCTCCCTCCAGCTCTCTATCTCCTCCCATACCTCCCCCTCCACTGGTCCACTGACCCCCCACTCCGCTCTCTCTGTCGCTGTGTCTCTGTTGCTCCTTCAAATTAACACTGTGTGACTGGGAGACCTGCAGAGCTCACCTGGCAGGGGGTATAATCAAAACAATTCAGCATGAGTTAACTCAACAACCTCTTATATATTCATTTTACATAGGTAGAAAAATGTGCATGCAATCATGTTTTCCCCTTCCTGTCCTCATCACATCCTCCTGATTCTGCCTCCCCAGCCTCCCCCTACCAGAGCAGATCCTCCCTCAGCAGCAGAGCCAGCGGCCTGTCCCCCGCCCACAGGATAACGGACAGAGACTACCAAGGCTGGATGGACTTTGGAAGGCGCAGTGCTGAAGAGTATGAGTACGCCTCCTAAAGAAAAAGGCTAACATTTGTAAAGTAACCACTCCCATCGCTGCCAATAAAAGCACGCAAACTAATGAGCCCTTTTCACACTGCACTCACTGTAACTAAGGGCTGACAGGACGGGAGCTAAGCATCATAAAATATATCCTAAAGGGGAGAAGAGAAATATATCCTAAAGGGAGAATCTGTGGACTCTGAATCTCAAGGCTGAAGGTTAAGAGCAATTTCCAAAACGCTACTTAACAGAATTCTAGCACAAAGAATGAGGATAAGGCTGACAATATTCTATATTGTTGTAATCGTCAGGAAATCATATGAAAAAAATGTAAACCAACTCAATACTTTCTGACTTCTCCACCCTAATAAATCATTAAAACAGCTCAACAAGTTGTGGTTTCATTCTTGCATCAGTTATTGTAACAGCTGGGTACTGCAGATTTGACAAAGCCTCACTCAAACAGTAGGAGTGTGTGTGTGTGTTTGTTTGTTTGTTTGTGTGTGTCCATGGTAATGACTAAACAGTGTGACTCGATGGTTTTAATAGATTTCGGATACAATGGACTTCTGTGCTACAGAGGCTAATAGAGGCCATACAGGTAAAATGTGTTAGGCGTTTCAATGCATTGTTGGTATCTTTTTTTTTTTATTGGATTTTTTTAATATGAACAGAAACAGAATATAATATCCTTTAAGACCGACAGCATTCAAATCCAAGGTTACTGGTGTTAACACTGAGCATGGTTTATTGTGTAATGTTTAATGAATGGATCTAGAAAGACATATATTTGTATATATGTCAGCCCTTTAAAGCATGCATTACAGTATCTCATTCAGGATGTATTTGGACTTTAATGAGCCCATTAGGTATTTTTGGCTTTTTAAATCAATACAGGGATTTCATTCTGCATCCCAGATTGGTACCTTAATGAATTCAGCTTAACGCAGCACAGAGATTCAATTCCCTTCAGCTTTACACAAGTGCATTGTAAACATGTATTTCCATAAAAAGCATTGCATTTCAGTACCAGTATGACAAGGTGTTGTCTGCCCTATCGGGGCAACAGCTTCCTGAACAGCATTTAAATTGGTATAATCTTGTTTTTAAGTGGCTCTAAAAACACATCTAGTAAGTCATGTGTTATAAAGATAAATGTTGGCAATATTTAATCAAATGATGATTGAACAGGAGTTGTCGCAAAGAACGCCGTCAAATCTAATCCGTCCACGTCGGAAATAAAACTAAACTTTGATACACCACAGAGAACGATCAAATTTGACCTTGATTCAATATTTGGTACACTTTACAATAAGACTACCCTTATAAAGGGTTTACGAATAGTTTGTAATTCATTTATTAATTAGGTTGTGAACACTTTATAAATCCTTAATAAGCTTTTATAAGACATGAGATAAACAGGGCAACTGTGACCGGTTCCTTGCCAAATAGTGAGCCCACATGTATATGTACTGCTAAGCCTTATTAGAAAAGGTAGTAACTCATTAATAAATGGGAATGTGTTTTGCACTCTACAACAAGGCTCCCTTTTGGCAACTATAAATGTTAGTAACTCATAAATAAATGGTCATAAAGAGATGCCAACAAACATCAAGATGGAAGGGGGGAATAAACTCAGTGAACAACAGATACCAAGGATGTTGGCTGAGGAAGAAGACGAAGTAAGCTAGGTCAACCCTGTCTCCTAAAAATTACGTTCCCACATAACTAAACTGCATTCTCAATTACGTTTAGCTAGCAACATACTTTCTCCCATGTTACGTTTCTTATGAACGTATCTTAAATACATTTATTTTCTACATATCTTTGCCATTTATTTTCTTGCTTAAAATAATGATAACAAGTGATTTATAAATATCATTTTAGAGCACACATTTGAAATCAGTAGGCGAGACTGTAATTTCGCCAGCTGATGAGCGAGGCAGAAAATAAATAATAGATTTAACATGCCAAAAAGCTGCTGTGTCGTTTGTTGCACCCATGGTTGCACCTCAAACATTAAAACAAATCCAGAGTTACGTGTTTCTGTACTTCCTCTAAGAAGAAAGCACAGTAACAGGAGATCTCTGTGGCTTCAGGCTTGATCGCCGTTCAAATGACAGCGTTGGTTTCCCCAAAAGTGGGCGGGGCTGTAAAGTGAAGTAGATTTTACTGTCATCTATTATTCAAAACCATTCTATTTATTCTAACGTAAATTACATGCCAGTGTTTTATCTTTTTATTTATTTGTTTTTATTTTAAATCGTATAATTTCGGACATTTTTGCCGTCTGTGAGGAAAAGAAATGGAGCTTAGAGCCTCAAAATACTGAAATCTGTATTTTTTTCAATCTTTTTTACCTTCTAATTTGTTATTATTTTCTAAACAACACACTGTTATTTACACAACAATAACACACAATTATCCTTGTTTTTATTTATTCGTTTAATTCTATAATCTTGGGCTTTTTAGCCATAAATAAAGTCACCGGAAACAGACGTAGGCCTATAAGGGACATTCTGAGCATACACACCACAAACCCACTGAACAGATTACCAAAGATCCTCAGCTTGAAGCTGGTTGATTGGATTTTTTAGCCGCAATGCATGTTGGGATATGATGATAATGCGATATGATATCCGAAAACATTTAAAAATGTGCATTGCAATACACGGTTCAGCTGCATTAAATATTACACATCTGCCGTAGTTCTTTATTTATAGAGCCCTGATGAGAAGACTTCTGGACAAACTTGAAGAACTGCCGTCAAAACTGAATATGTGACGTGGATCATAAATATATAAACAATTAAACAACATCTTGCATTTCTTTTCACAAAATACGTCTCCTTGCAGTATCAATAGTAATTCGGCTGACTTTTATAATTGATCCAATTGGTATATAGGTTATATTTACACCATAACGGTGCACAGCAGATAGAAAAGGACTTAGTTTTTAAAGATATTACTGATTTTCTTTGAATATAAGAATGTAAATACTGAGTTGAGAGAATAGTCAGGGGATTTGGGTGATGGGAGACACGTCTATCACAATTTCAATAGCTTACCATTGAATGACGGATATGCCTTTCTGTCTGTGATGTTTTACAAATCAGATATTAATGTGTAGAAGTAAAACATGAGAAATAGTAATATCCTGTAAAATTATGTAAAAACATATGAATAAAACTACACATCTTCAGATGTTATACATACATAAGTGTCCTACACTAATAATACAAAGTTATGATTAGTATGCTGTGTGTACCTAGTGGTTAAAGCACGTTATTGAATTATTTTTGTTGAGTAATGTTATTTTTGTTGAATAATGTTATTTGATGAAAAAAATATTAAGAGTACATACTTTCATAGGGGGAAAGTAGAAGGTCAATGATAGAAATATAGAATATAAAAATCAAGAAGATACTGTAAGTGATCTCTACAATAAAACAGTTTAGTGCTGGATGTACAAAGATATTAATAGGAGGATGTGCAAAACAGACAAACTAATTAACCTTTATTAAGAGGTTAACACATTAAAGAATATTTTAGGTTAAGGTCTTCTTTCAAATAAGAAAAAAGCTTTGGGGGTATCTACAGATAAATATTAAGCCTGACAAAGTATTTAACATCTAATATATTGCTTTCCTGCAATGTTAACTATGTTGAAGCACTTATTTTAACTGATATTATACACATTAATTGTACTCTTATGTATGTAGATAGTATAAGAAATGTGCAGAATTTGACAGTGTAATGGTGGAGGTATACACACATTGATAGATTCCACCGAGAATAAAACGAATGTCGGCCATGTTTTTTTTTTCTGCAGGGAGAAATTTGAAGATCACATGACATAGACGCCAGCCATTGGAATGAATGGTGAAAAAAAACGTACTGTAGGGATCTTACAATTTCAGAGGCGTTTTTGTAGAAATACGTCCCAAGTTGTGGACCAACGTAGTTATTACACGTTTTTTTGTGAGATTGGGTTGTTAAATCAGCATGTGTAACAGTTGTAAATATGCAGTGGTGTTTATTTGTAAATCATTTAGTATAATCACACAAATTCTGTGTTTTATATTTAATAATTCTGTGCTCTTTATTTATTGATTGTTCAATACCTGACAAGGTCGGAGATTAAAAACTTGGGTCACAGGTTCCTCAACAGTGCATTACAAGACATCTATCAATGTGTACCTCCACCATTAAACTGTCATATTCTGCACATTTCTTATACCAAATACATACATCTTATAAGAGTATAATACATATGTATAATATCAGTTAAAATAAGTGCTTCAACATAGTTAACATTGCTGGAGGTATACACACACATATTGATAGATGTCTTGTAATGCACTGTTGAGGAACCTGCGACCCACGTTTTTCATTCAATGCATAACTACACCGTAGTTGTGTAGGCCTACAGTATATGATATGTCAATAATCCTTAGAAAATCTTGAAAGGGATGTGCAAAATAGTCATTATATACAGTCTTTAATTAACTATTAGTAGAGAATAACGAGTAATGAATATACTTTATAGGGATCCTATTAATAAAAATAATGAAATTCAATAACATGCTTTAACCACTAGGTGTCCCTTTATATCAGCTGTGCACCGTTATGGTGTAAATACAGCCTATCTACCAATTGGATCAAATATAAAAGTCAGCCGAATTAGTGTTGATACTGCAAGGAGACGTATTGTGTGAAAAGAAATGTAAGATGTTGTTTAATTGCTGATATATTTATTGTCACGTTTTCAGTTTTGGCGGCAGTTTCTCATGTTTGTCTAGAAGTCTTCTCATCAGGGCTCTATAAATAGAGAACTACGGCAGATATGTAATATTTAATGCAGCCGAACCGTGTATTACAATGCCGTTATGTGATGACTTCCAAAGAGAAAAGAAAGCACACTCGGAATAAAGTATTATTTAAAAAAATATTTTCGGTCTGTTTGCGGTATTTGTTATGACGATGTGATGTGAGATGTGAGAGTGGGTTGGAGAATTGCACAGGGGAAAATAACGTATCTATGCCACAATTTTAGATGCGGATTTTGTTATAATACGTTTGCGCTGTGGACCAACACTATACATTGACGGGGAAGGGATAGCAATAAAGATAACACCATTAAACAGTTACACAACATAACAGAAATAATATCGATAGCAGCATCCCTAGCAACCACCTTGGTAACAATTAAAACGTTGAATGGACACAATTTCCTGAAGTAATCTTCGTAACAACTAGCAAACTAAAGATCATGTACATCCACTGCACACATAATCTGAAATAACAACTCATATTTCTCGAATCAAATGACATCAAAACGTATTTTAATGGCCAAACTAACCTGAAAATAGGCATTTTCCACCGAGAATAAAACGAATGTCGGCCATGTTTTTTTGTTCTGCAGGGAGAAATTTGAAGATCACGTGACAGACGCCAGCCATTGGAAATGAATGGTGAAAAAAAACTGTAGGGATCTTACAATTTCAGAGGCGTTTTTGGAGAAATACTACGTCCCAAGTTGTGGACCAACGTAGTTATTACATGTTTTTTTTTGTGAGACTGGGTTGAGAAACTCCGTTCAAACATCAAAACGTTCAGCTCGGTCGGGAATCGATGGCTATTACTTTTATCATTCATAATTCCAGAGATACATTCCATAATTCATCACATTTTTAACATTGAAGTCAATGGAGAAACTCTTCAGACTTCAACAAATCTTCATGCGACTTTAACTGCTAACTGTTCATTCAGAAACCTCATTCCAACTTTAAAGTGTTACACATCTTTCTAACATTATTCGTGTAACACAACTTTTAAATCTGACTCTTACTTTTAGAGATATTAAACATTGTTCAGACCTTGGTAAAGAGGCCTTCTTCAGATTTTAGAGTGCGTGATGTCACAGCTAGAGTGGAGGACAGATTTAATTTTGCCTTCATGTTTTCTTTTAAACCTGCCATAATTTCCAAACCCTACATTCCTGAGACATAGTTTGTCATGAAAAACGTAGGAAAACATCTCGTAGCTTGAAAGATAAAAAAAGATTAAGCAAAATAATTAAACAAAATGCCTCTTGAGGGCATGAATAGTGCTGCGTACCTGGACTCACATTCAGGTTCAGGTCCGGACTCAAGTCCAGAGGTTCAGGTTCAGGTCCGGACTTATAAGTCCGGACCTGAACCCATGGCTTGTGTCAAGTTGTGTGAGTAACTAAAGTGAACTGATTGTGAGCTAATTATCAATTGAAAATTAACTCATAATCAACTCAAATTCAAACTCGTCAGGTTTATTGTGCTCCCTTCCAACTTGTGTCTACATTTCTCTACAAAGTACAAATGTAAAAAAAAAATGACTACTAATGACTTTATGACAGCAACTACAGTGAACTACTACAAAGTTCAAACATGTATTTCATTTACCAAACTAAAGTAACCAAATAGTCCCTGAGCTGACTGAGCCTAAATCCCTAAAACGTTGCTGAAAGGTAGAGTGTACAGTAGATTATACGCATTACACTGTTACACACCTACTATACAGTATAGGCTACACTGTAGTGACTGTACAGTCCGTGTACTGTACACCATGTCTTTTCTACAACTCTACATGTGTACATTATACAGTACATAGTACATACATAGTGATGTACATACAGAAATTAAAATCAATGTTGATATGGCGTAATTTTGAATGAAATACACTATTTAATTTAAATCAGTTTTATTCTGAAAAAAACGGAAGTTCACACTATTTACTTAATACTTTTATTCTGAAAATTCTTCACTTCCGGTTAGCATTAGCATGCGGCGAAATGCTACGTTTTCAAACTGTGAATCGAAGGTGAAATGACATGTGATGTTGTACACTGAGCACACTGGGATTAGCACTCATTTATTGACGCTGAATGACGTTTATCAGGGAATGTTTAAATAACCACAGACACCAGAATATACGTAAGTGCTAGTTTTTTTTGCGCGTCCAAGTACCGGTTCCAGACGTTCCGGTTTTAACCGGACTTGAACCGAAACTTTTTAAAGTCCAGTACCGGTTCGGCGTACCGGTACGCAGCACTAGGCATGAAGTGACAAAAACTTTCAACATGTCTCCATTAAAACCCATTGTAAGTTCAGCCTCACCTTTCCTCACAGCAGCAGCCGCACACCTTTAGTTAATCTGCCAAAAAGGCCACATTATTAACCCGAAAGTACACAAAAAGTACACTTCAGATGCTTAAGTTCCTTGACATGCTTCACACTTTGAAATTTCACCGATATCTGTTACGGTTCTTCAACAAAACGTTCACATGTAACAGGTTTATCTATTCATTCAGAACAATGAAAATGCTCTCCTCTCACTGATCACCATGGAAACCTTTGATCTCTGGACACGTCGTTGGCTCAAATATAAACACCTGTGTCATGGAACACGATTACATCATAACTCCAACTGACATAATTAGAGCAGCAGACTAATGACTGTCAAGTTGTGATTTGGTTTGCTAGATTGACTCCTGCCTAAACTTGAAAATGGCTTGATTCACTCCAAAAGGACAACTCAAATTTGAATCTTTCCTCTTTATTTGAGTTATTGCAGATTTCTTTTTTTCTTCATTCAGCCTTTTGTTAGCCTCCTGATGCATCATATAGGTTGAAAACCTTTAACACAAAACATACTTCCATTCACTTTAGGCAAATAAACATTTCAATGAAAAACATGCCATCCTTAAACAAGCACTTTCATTTCTGCTCCATAATCAAGTTACAATTAAACTTAACATTTAATCAAAAGTAAATGCATCTCAACAAAGTAAATTATATTCCAGCATCTTATATTTTAGCTTCTTACCTCATAATAGTGATGGCAGTTTGACACTGAAGCTTCGAACGGAGCTTCAACCCTGGACTTCCTATTCCATAGAAGCAGTGCTTCGAAGCTTGCTTCAAATCACGTGACATATGACGTCCGAAGAAGCAACTGCTTCAAATCACGTGACATGTGACGTCCGAAGCAGCAACTGCTTCATTTCCTGAATGAATTACTTGACTGGTTCGCGGTCCATTCACGCGATTCAATGCACTGCCTCGTCTCGATTCTGACAGGTGACAGGTTGAAACAGTTTCAAATTTGAGCGCTTCAACACTTTATGACCGCTCTAAACAATGCGCGGGTTGTTGTCGTAGTTTGCGTTGTTGCTGTTGAGTTGTTGTTGGTATTGCATTTGAATTGTAGTATCATTATAGAGCAAGCCAGGAAGAAAGATAGGTCGTTCTGGCTCGGGAAACACTTCGAAATGTGGAGAAGTTGTGAACAAAAAGACAATTATCAGTAATGTGAAGAAACTTCTGTTCAGCAATGCAATGAAAGAATGGAAGCTGGAATCTGCTTAATCAACCACTGAAGTTTATTGAGAGTCAAACGGCCGGAGCATTCACAAGGTATCTCAATCATTGAATTACCCTGGCAACACTGAGGACAAAATGGCAGCAAGCACCTCTATATGTTAAAAGGGAGGAGCTGGTAATCGCGTGCTTTCCCTAATTAGTACCAGACATGCTGAAAACAAAGAAACGGTCTGTTAAAGCAAACGTGCATGGTCCACACTTCCCCCACAGGAAAGGCAGAGCCTCTTGACCTTTGCCCTGTTCAAATTACAAACAGGACACATACGAGAAAAGACTAAATGTCTCCAAATGCACAGATCACATTAAAATATTCCTTAACAGATCCTGTCTTTTATCAATTTATTGATAACCAATTAACATTAGTCTAAGAATATTTCAGTCACTACTTAAATCAAATAAAACGTCCTCAGAGTTGTGTGGGTTCCCATTACATTAATTACATCAAAAGCAGAATAAGATTGAAACATTCAACCACAATGGTTGATACAGACAACCACAATAGAAAAATCATCTCTCTTCAGTGTTTGACTTCTTTTGTCAAAAAGCACAATAATAACACACTGTAAAGCTACAGTGTCCTCAATCTTTAACATTACATTACATTTACTTCCGTACGCTTATTCAAGAGTAAGGCACTTTTACTACATACATTTTATTCAAATACATTTGTTCAAAATCTGAAAAGGAAAAATCAGACATTTTATTGTAACAACCTGAGGAAGGAAAAATCAAAAACATCTGTTCTTCATTCAAGGAAAAATCAAAACATCTGTTCTTTATTCAATGAAAAATCAAAACATCTATTCTTTATTCTGAGTGTCAACTTTAATCAATTTATCAATCGCTGAATGGGGGTACCCATGGTGCAGAAACTGCGATGGAGACCCATGGATCTGGAAGCTCGGCGTCGTACATCAACATTGTGTCATCTACAGTTGAATACCCCACTAGCCTCTGTGGGGTCTGGAGGGCAGTCTTGGCAACCCTGCGTATGGCTAATTTAACTACAGTGATCAAACAAATCACTAGGATTAGCACAACCAAGATAAACACTGAAACAGTAACAACAAATGTAACCAACCCCGCTCCCCAGGATCCAAGGGTTCCACTTAAATCCCCAAATGTAAACCCATGAGTTTCATGCAATTCTTTTATCCCGTTAGCAGTATCATGAATCATATCCATAACTTCAGGTGTAGCATCAGAGATAAAAGAACAGCACTCAGATCCAATCACCTTGCATGCGCCCCCCTGGGCAGCTAAGAGGAGGTCCAGCGCCATGCGATTCTGTAGTGCTACTGTCCTAACTTCCTGCAATTCTTTGTGTTCAGCTAACATCGCTGTGTTAGATACATTTAGATGATTTTCCACTACTTTGGATAACGCCATGATTTCCTGCTGACTAACATAAATGCCGTACCAAGGCAAAAATAGGCTCGCTATCTGTTGTCCTTTTGTAATGGACCTGCTGTTCCTGTGTAGAGAGGGAAGTATCGCTGCAATCTCATTAGCCTCTACTTTACGGATTAAAGGGATTAGGTAGGCTAGATAATAGGTGCCATAAAAAATGTCAAAGGGCACACAGCCATAGGCCCGGTTCCCACAAACTAAGTAAACTCTCTGTGGGAGGGGAATTCTGGCTAATTTTACCCTCACTATGGTATTACAGTCGCTGTGTCCCACATCTGGAGAGGTGTGAGATCCTGCTTCATTCTGGAAACAGATGGACACATTCTTCCATTCATGTACTACAATTGGGGGAATATATATTGAACAGTCACGTGTAGGGGATTGCCTAGGGGTATTGGTTGCGTACAGTCATGTATTTTAACCTCAACGGAGTCCACTGTTCTGGAGCCAAACCAGGGCACAACTGTCACTAAAGCTTCAACCAACAAAGATGCCATGTGTGGTTGTTTTGTGCATGTTGGACTTGTGGAATTAACCGAACAATTAGTTTGGACCAGAGCTAACTGGAATCTGTATTCAAAAGCTAGGTTAATGTATTTCTTCACATATATTAGTTTTAAAAACATCAATCGTTTGAAACCGTCAGGCAGGTAATTTTTATTTACTGTATCAACAATGAGAGAGACTAAGCCCTCGTACTGTAACGGTTTATCAGAGTCTATTGGGTAGGAAAGAGTGTAACAGTCCTCAGCCTCATCGCTAATTCTGGATGCTATGTCATTCCAGCTCACTAAATCATAGTCAGCTTTCGTGAAAGGAATTGGGCTAAACATAGGAGAATGCATAGATTCTGGCATATTTTGGCACAGCCAACAGTTGCTAATATTGCATTCATGTGCAACATTAAACTTACTGCAGAATTAGTTTTAGTTCGTTTGAAAGGAGTGATTAAGGCCTTTTTTGAAAAATCTACATCACCTGTTGAGTATTTAAGTAGAGTGGATAGAACATTTGTTTTTATATCTGGTCCAGAAATGTTGCATGCAGTAGCACCTGGATTGGTAACCTGGTAATCTGGTTTCCTCATTCTACATGTTGCCTTATCCCTTATCAGTGTCTTAAACTGTTCTACAGTGCTACACCACAGTTCTGGGGGCATTTCTTCAATGGTGTTGAGAGCTATTCTTACCCCCTCTGATGTGACCCTGTCCCCATGGTACTGGTCCCTTGGATATATCTCCCACGTTGAGTAAACTAAGGACACAGGAAATACAATAATACAGTTAGATGGATCACATATTGAAGCTGGACAGTTAAAAGAAACAGTCTCTGTTTTATGATCAGGGAGGGAGACAATCCTCCTGATTCTTCCTCCTTTTCTCTCTCTTTGTGTCTCTTGCACCATACTGAATGTCTGTGTGGTGATTGGATACAACCTGTCAATCAATCAATCAATCAATGTTTATTTATATAGCCCAATATCACAAATGTTACATTTGTCTCAGTGGTCTTCACAGTGTGTACAGAATATCAGTATGACAATACGACACCCTCTGTCCTTAGACCCTCACATCGTACAAGGAAAAACTTCCAAAGAAAACCCAGTTTAAAGGGAAAAATGGGAGAAACCTCAGGGAGAGCAACAGAGGAGGGATCCCTCTCCCAGGACGGACAGACGTGCAATAGATGCCGTGTGTAAATTGAAAAGATAATACATTTGCAACATAGGTAGTCCAAATGTTTGGAAATGCATGTGTGTATAATAGGAAGATGAATCCACGAGGATATCCATCCAGGACCTATGATCCAGGACCACAGCCACGACTCAAGATCCAGCGCTCGCGATCCAGGACACAGGACCGCAGGATCATCCATGACTCCGGATCCCAGCGTATATAGACACCAAAAAGAAAGACATTTGGGGAAGCTGGGTTAATCGGAACATGAGTGTACACGGGTATAGACAGAGAGAAGGAAGAAGTAAGATGTCCCCCGACAAACTAAGCCTATATCAGCAAAACTAGGGGCTGAATCTAATCAGCCCTAACTATAAGCTTTATCAAAAAGGAAGGTCTTAAGCGCACTCTTAAAAACGGATAGGGTGTCTGCCGCCCGAACACAAACTGGAAGCTGATTCCACAAATGTGGAGCTTGATAAGAAAAGGCTCTGTCCTTGTCGCTAGGCACTGAATTGCCCGTTGGTGTCGTTTTTCCCTCAGGGTCTGGGCCCTGAGTGGTCAAGTCATCTGCGCTCTTCGATAAGAGCACCTTATTTTCTCCCTCAGACGGGCGAGAGCCCTCGCCACCTGTCGTTGGGATTTTCACAGCTTCATCTAGCAGGGCGTCCTTGGCCAGGTACAGAAGACCCAGAATGACGATGATGATGACTGCCTTCACACGCCAGCATCTGGTAGAGGAGAGAGACGACATCTGGTAGCGTGAATCCACTCCGGTCTCCCTTGTACTCTCAGGGCTGTTCTGGTCACTATTAACACCTGGAAAGGACCTTTCCACCTGGGAGACAGAGCATCTTTTTCAAGAGATTTGATTAGTACATCATCACCAATCTGAAAGGGGTGGGTGGGCTCCTCTCCAGGCTGGGGGAGCCTGTCAGCCACTTGCCTGTGAAACTTTCTCAACATGTCAGTTAGATATTTGACATAGTTAGTCATGTAATCATCTGTCCACAAAAGAGTGAGTTTGTGGGGTGTTACTGGGGGGCTAGATCCTGCGAAAATTACCCTTCCCATCAATACTTCGTGTGGGCTAAGCCCTGTCGTTGCATTTGGTGAACTTCTAATGGAGCACAGAACTAGCGGCAGCGCGTCTACCCATTTTAGTCCTGTGGTCAACATTGTTTTAGTGAGTTTCTCCTTTATAGTCAAGTTCATTCTCTCAACCTGGCCTGAGCTCTGTGGGTGATAGGGAACATGCAATTGCCATTTGAACCCTAACACTGTAGCTAGACTCTGGGTTATCTTAGAAATGAATGCTGGACCTCTGTCACTGTTAATTCCTGTGGGCACACCAAATCTAGGAATAACATCTTTGAGAAGACACTTTACAACTGTTCTAGCGTCTTCTTTTCTGGTAGGGTAGGCCTCTACCCATTTGGAGAACTGGCACACTATTACCAAAAGATATTTGAATCCTTGGCATGGTGGCATATGTGAAAAGTCAATTTGCATATTTACAAAGGGCCCCGAGGGGGGCGGTAAGTGTTCATGCTGAACTTGACCACTTCTTCTTCTTGTCTGCTGGCATATCATGCAAGGGTCTGTGTAGCTAGTGTAATGCCTGAAGCAAACCATTGTGACTTTATAATCCCATTCATCCCTCCTTTTCCTACATGTGATTTGCCATGTGCAACATGTGCCAAAACATGGAGGAACGAACGTGGACAAACCATCCGTCTGTCTGGCTGGAGCCACAAGCTGGACTCAGCGTCAAGTGTACAACCTCGTCTTAGCCATAAATCTTTCTCCCTAACATCAGCGCGGGCTTGCATGTTCGCGACATCATTAAAGGAAGGCAAACAAATGGGTTCTGCGGGTTGTGTTCAGGGGCATTGGAGCACCATAGAAGAGCAGGAAACTGCTGCTTGTTTAGCCGCGGTGTCGGCTAACGCATTTCCACGCGAAATAGGATCATCAGAATTTGTGTGAGCAGCGCACTTAACTACTGCTAGCTGTGTGGGGAGCATGATAGCGTCTAATAGCTCAGCTACTAACGCATGATGTTGAATAGGCTTACCGGCCGATGTTAAGAAACCGCGCATTTTCCACAAGACACCAAAGTCATGGCACACACCAAATGCATACCTGGAGTCTGTGAAAATGGTTGCAACTCTATCTTTAGCCAAAATACACGCCCTAAGCAGAGCATACAACTCTGCAGCCTGAGCCGACGTGCCATTTGGCAAGGCCCGGCTTTCTAAAACCTCCCAGTCGTTCACAACAGCATAGCCTGCTAAGTGTACTGTGTCAGACGGCCTGCTCGCAGACCCGTCTGTGTATAGAATCATATCTGAATTAGGGATAGGAGTTTGCAACATATCAGTTCTGGGGGAAGAAGACATGTCAATCGTTGTGACGCAGTCATGTGTTATTTCAAAATCTGGAATTGGCACCAGCGTAGCTGGGTTTAGAGGGGG
The DNA here is from genome assembly GCF_902827115.2 of Pseudochaenichthys georgianus. Classification (NCBI taxonomy): domain Eukaryota; kingdom Metazoa; phylum Chordata; class Actinopteri; order Perciformes; family Channichthyidae; genus Pseudochaenichthys; species Pseudochaenichthys georgianus. Next base: position 11,583,484 of record NC_047518.2, read on the forward strand.
GGAGCGTTTAAGAGTGATGTGTGGGCTTGAAAGAATTATTGCTTCATAACCAGATCGCCTTGCTGCTGTCATATGCTGAGTAGCAGAGGTGTTCAGAATATGCAAAACTGCATGTGGGGCATGTACTACACAGTCACTGGCCAGTACAATGGGAGAGGATTGTTTGATAACAATTGCAACTGCGGCCACTGCCCGCAGACATGAAGGCATACCAAGTACCACAGGGGAGAGTCGAGATGAGTAGTATGCAACAGGCCGGAAATTAGAGCCATGCTTCTGTACCAAGATGCCCGTTGCAAAGCCCCCCTTTTCATGGACGTGCAGGTGAAACGGCTGATGGTAATCAGGGAGCCCCAGGGCAGGAGCTGATGTCAGGGCTCGCTTTAAGTCCTGAAAAGCTGTGTGCATGTCCTCAGACCATTGAACAATGTTAGGAGCAGCCTGCAGAGTGGCAGCACGCAGGACAGAGTCCATAGCAGCGTACTCGTATATCCAATGTCTGCAATAATTTGCCATGCCCAAAAAAGACAGCATGTCTTTCTTTGTGCGGGGTGGTGCCACTTTGTTCAAAAGACAAATCCTTGCTGGCGAGAGGAGTCGGTGTCCATCCCTCAGAATGTGACCCAGGTATGTGACCTCAGTCTGGCAGTACTGCAACTTGGCCAGGGATGCTCTGTGTCCGCATTCAGAAAGTCTTTTCATGAGCAGAATGGAGTCGATGCGACATGCGTCCATGTTGGGAGAAGCTAACAACAGGTCATCTGCGTACTGAAGCAAGGTGCTACCTCCTGTAAGGACCAAAGTGTCCAGATCTCTCTTAACCGCTGCTGCGTACACAGTAGGCGATTCAACATACCCCTGTGGGAGGCGCGTGTATGTGATTTGTTTACCTTTAAAAGTAAATGCAAACAGATACTGGCTGTCTGGATGCAGAGGAACAGAGAAAAATGCTGAGCACAAATCAATAACTGTATAATATTTTGAATCTGGCGGCAATGATGCAAGAATCGAATTAGTGTCAGGCACTATCGGAGCTGTCGGAATGACAATAGCGTTAATAGCTTGCAAATCTTGGACAAAACGCCACTCATCAGGGCGATTGTGTTTAGGTATGGGCAGAATTGGGGTATTACACGGGCTGGTCGTGTATCTCAATACACCCTGATCGAGCAGAGATTGGATGACTCCTTCAATTCCCAAAATGGCTCTATGGGGTAAATTGTACTGTCTGATAGCTGGCAATCTGGCATTGGCTTTAAGTGTGACTCTGTGTGGAGGGGCTGAGCAAACAAACCCCACATGATTCTTGTGTTTAGCCCATAATGTGGCCGGAACCTCAGAAAAATCTGATGGGGGTCCATATTGTGTGAGTGCAGGTGGCTGTAAATGAAGAAATGTGCTTTGAGGGAGAGAAAGTTGCTCAGAGAGATGCAGCATGTAATGTTCTTCTCCGAGGTTAATTAGATTATGTGTGTGTGTGTGTGTGTGTGTGTGTGTGTGTGTGTGTGTGTGTGTGTGTGTGTGTGTGTGTGTGTGTGTGTGTGCGCGTGCGTGTGTGTGTGTGTGTGTGTGTGTGTGTGTGTGTGTGTGTGTGTGTGTGTGTGTGTGTGTGTGTGTGTGTGAGGGAGAGAAGCTTTTGCAGCTTCCAGCAGAGCATGGCAGTGGGCTGCCATGGCCCCCACTTCCTCAGGTTCACTTCCTAAAGTGACCGCTAGTGTGAGGTGAGGAATCGTTTCTGCAGCATAAAGAGCCTGCTGTGTGGTTGTGAGCCTCAGGGGCAATGTGCACCCCTGGGGTCCTAAAAATAGAAACTGCTCACATTCCAACTGATCTGAGCTGTTGCAAAAACCTCTTACTGATAGCCATAGTCATCTGATGGGTTAAAAGCAGCTGTGCAGTGACAATTCAACACAGGCCGCATAAGGGACATTAAGGAAGCACACACAGGGGAAATGCTAGCAATTTTCTGAATTCCTGTTGTTGAGAAAACAGAAATCATGTTGAAATCTGGAAATGACCAACAATAAAGGTTGTCTTGAGATGATTGAATGAATTGGACAGCTTGATAGACTTTGCTGTCAGGAATAGTCAAAAACAATCCGTCTGGAGTGCAATGTATTGTTGCTTGTAATTTACAAAGCAAATCTCTGCCCATTAGATTAATAGGACTTCCATCTGAAATAATGAAAGAGTGTTGGACATCTGATCCTTCGATTGAAATATTAGTACGCTCTGAAATGGGCTCGGACATAGGAATGCCAGAAACTCCCATTGTTGTAACAAAATGATTAGTTGCTTCACACACTTTTTCCTTCGTGCGCACTGCTGACAATGTTGCTCCGCTGTCAATTAAAATATCTACCGCCGTACCACTAAAATCAACGGGCATAATCGGATCTTCACGCGGGTTATTGGAAAGGCGAATTGTTGCTGCTTGAATGGGGAAATGCTGTGAGTTTGATCCTATTTCTCCATGGCCTCCCTATCGTCTATTAAATTGACTTTGCTGACCGTTTTGCCCCTGTTGAGCCTGCCTGTCGTAGTGACTGTTCAGGGGAGGGGGGGGCAATAATGCAGGATGGCGGGGGGGCTGGGGGAGAGCAGGCAAGGGTTGTGTATTCTGTTGCGCTCCCCAGCGTGTTTCGCACTGCCCCGCCCAGTGGTCCGTTGCACCGCAAACATGACATGGCATCAACTTTTTGGAATTATTGTTCTGCTGTCTGCCCTTGTCTTGATAACCCTGTGATCTTCCCTGATTTTGATACTGCTGTGTGCAGTTTTGTCCCTGAAACTGCTGGGAGTTATCCGCACTCTGATAAGCCTGTGTATTTTGAGGCAACTTTTGCATCAGCTGGGCAATTCTGGGGGTCAGAAATATCTGACTTCTATGTAACGCGCGCATTGTGGCTATTGTGATTTTCCAGGTTTTAATTTGCCAGTCAGGAGTCGCCATCATGTAGGCTTGAGCTGTTTCAGGGATTAAATTATGTAACAAACTCTGTATGGCGAACAAATCATTGCCCTCCCTTTTAATGCCCGCATTATTATCCCACACTGTCATGAAACGCTGGAGAAATTCTGGGACAGTTTCAGTTGGGTTCTGTACGCAAGCCGTCACTTGCGAAAAATCTGTGTGAGTTTTAGCGCATGTTTTAATCGCCACAGCAGCTACGGTCTGGATCCACATATCACGCGTCTGTGTCAGAGGCCAATACCCTGCAGGCGTACACTCAGGAAATGTAAACTCGTCTCTGCACGTGGGCCAATCTGCCTGTTTGTTAGGATTATCAGCTGTTTAACATCATGAACCAAACAGTTATAAACTGAGCAGACATTAGTCAACCACGACAGATACTCATCTGGGCTTTTAGTGGGACTGGGAGCATGATTAGTGACATCCATGACCTCAGCGGGTGTCCAAGGCTTATAAACTGGAACTTCTCCTATCAGAATTTTTGGTGCGGTCACAGCTTCAGCAGAATTATTATCCTGAGATGTTTGCAGTCTTGTGATAATTCTATGCGGGACATATGTTTTAAAACTGCTGCCGTACGGCGTGTTTGGATTGTATAACATTTTTGTTGCGGAACTAGAAGCGGGGGTGTGTAATGGGCTGCTATCTGACATTTCCTCTCCAATGTCCGCTGCACTGTGTTCCTGCTGCTCACTTTCTAGTTGTCTATACTGTCCTGCCTGATATGTCAACCCATTTTGATTCATGATAGCTGCAGCTGTCATTAACAGATCATCATCGGAGTTTCTTGCACCAGGATTTGAGAGTCCTATCGCGGGAATTATTTGTGTGCAGAGAGCTACAGCCTGCTTTTCCTCTAGCAGCCCAGCGTCTGTTAGAATGGAAATTAGCTGAGCTGTGCTGGGAGATTTCCCTTGTCTTTTCAGCCAATCGTACATAACTGATTTCGCAATGGCTGCAACGTTCTTTCCGTGTCTTTCCTTAATTCTGGACATGTTCTCTGATTTAACATCAAAAGCAGCCTCTAGGCTAAGCAAATGACAACTCGCCGCACATTTAGAAACTCGATCAATTAAAGCCTCGAGCTCAATGGAGCCTCGCTAGGTGCCAACTGATTTTTCATTTTTCCACTCATCATCACCTCTTTTTTCTGCAATAGCCATCCAAGCTTTAACACATTCCTTCATGTATGTTACATCCCAGGAGCAATTCGCCTCGTTTTCAATTAATTTGAATGCCTGCCACAACACGGCCATGTCAAAAGTACCCGTTAACGGCCAATCAAATAGAATCTTCCCTTTCTGACTATTCTGTTGTGAGTGTTCACAAAGTAACGAGGTAAACGGCATAACTTTAGACCAATCCAAGCTTCTTCCGACAATTCCAGACGGCATATTGGGGGAAAACATGTGTGTGTAGTGGCTGTCTGTAATAGGATTTTTTGGAAGTGTCTTGGTGCGTGAATTATTTTTCCTCTTACCAACCGAATCGTTTGTGGAGACAGTATTACCCATGTTTAACGGTTAGTACAATAAAACAAACACTGCAATTTAGACAAACAAACATAAACTCTCAACAATCGCCAGCGTGACAGAAAACTCTTCCAGCTTAATTTAATCCGAATTAGGGAGACTTTCAGAGGGGGTAGAGAAATATCTGTTTAATTATGAGTGCCTTCTTACTCATAATCCTTGTACAAGTGCTAAGAACGGAATCTGTTGAAGAGCAATAACTAATTTATTCTCAAATCAACAACCACTATGCTTATTTAGTGGTGCTTTGCTTTTTTCGTCCAAAAGCATAGACCTTAATTTTTTCTCACCCTTTCTTCCAAAAAACAACAGCTAAATTCAGCAATTCATATATGACATTCTCACACCACCTTTAACCACTTTCTTTAGTTCAAAAATGGCAATGTTGTGGAAATAATGTGACCATGTGCTGTTCCTCTCTCTTTGCCTGCGGCTCTCCACAGGGGGGGAAGAGAATCGGCAGGCAGCAGGAATGCTGTTGATTTAAGCAGTTTAACCTCTGAAATCTCCAGAATTCGGCGATTTGTTTCAATACAAATCTATCACATTGCTTCTAATGCAGAAGCTCCACTCTATTGATGCTCTCCTTTAAGGTCTCTCCGAATATTTGCTGTGTGTAATTGTCCGGTAATTTAATTCCGAGAATCAGACACAGAGGAAATCGATGAAAGTCGATATTCCCAGGTTATTTATTAGCCCCAAATATTCTCATTGTTTTTACATGAGCCGTGTTTGTTCTGTAGGCACATGCCCCAGCAACAACCACAGGGTAAATCGGCCAGGACAAAGTCCCCTAGACCAGCGGTTCTCAAACTGTGGTCCGCGGACCACCAGTGGTCTGTGGAAAAAAGCTGAATAAAATCCACTTTTTATTATCAAGGATTTTCGGAGACCACCTCATATGTGATTTGCTCCATCGAATATATTTGAATAGTCGGCCTAATACATATAAAATCATTGCCAGTGTTATCAGTTGCAAGTGTGTATTTGTTGTAAAAATTATTATGTGTGTGTGTGTGTGTGTGTGTGTGTGTGTGTGTGTGTGTGTGTGTGTGTCTGTGTGTGTGTGTGTGTGTGTGTGTGTGTGTGTGTGTGTGTGTGTGTGTGTGTGTATGTGTGTGTGTGTGAGAGAGCGCGCGCCAGGAATAATGCCGAAGCGGTGTGCATACAAGATCCGTTTATTCGCCATGCTTGTATAATCAACATATTGTTTGCATAAGTAGGCTATATTTTTCGTTTCGTTTATTTAATAAGTACATTTCAGGACAACTTTGGGAATTCAGTTTGTTATGAGTTTTAAATAGATTTTGAAAGTGGAGAGAGAGAGAGAGAGTTGCTCCGTTCTCCGCTTGTAATTATTCCGTTACAAGCTATTGCCGAAACAAGTTTAATATTCTGAAAGCCATGAGTCCATGACTTTGTTTGTTTTCATCTGATTTCAAATAAACTCTCACGGACCCTGCCGTGTTACTTATGATTAATATAGGCCTTACATTCATAATTTCAGCCGGAGGGAGGGGGGGCTGCGCTGCGGAAGAGCAGAGTGCAAGTGAGAGCTCTCATTTTCCCACGTGTGCGTGCAAAACCAAAACATGGATCGGTGGCTAGCATCAGGTGGTCTGAAGAGAAAAGATGACGTTAATGAAGATCATGAGAGTGAGTCGGAGGCATCTACAAGCCAGATTCCGCGAAAAAAGACAAAGAAAGTGAAGATTAAGCAAAAATACAATGTGAAATACTTGGAACTGGGATTTACATACACAGGCACCGAAGATGAGCCTTTGCCATTATGCGTTCTGTGCTACGAGACACTGGCTAACGAGAGCCTAAAACCAGCTAATCTTCGCCATCACCTTGAGACAAAGCATGGAGAGTTGAAGTCCAAGCCAGTTGAGTTTTTTAAAAACAAGCTCCAAGAATTTCACAGTAGCAAGAACATCATGGAATCCACATCTACAGGTAGCAACAACGCTAAAGCAGTGGAAGTCTCATACAGATTGTCAAGAATTATCGCAAAAAATGGGAAAGCGCATACACTCGGTGAGGAGGTGGTGCTGCCATCAATTAAAGCCTTTGTAAATTATCCATGCTATTTTCTATTTAGAACGAAGACTTCAGAATCTTAAAATCCCTTAAAGGTGGGGTAGGTAAGTTTCAGAAACCGGCTCAAGATACACTTTTTGTTATATTCCATGGAATGCTCTTAACATCCCGATAGCAATGAATATATTAAAGGTCCCATGTCATGCTTTTCCGGTTATTGCCCGTCCCCTTGTGTGTTATGAAGCTTTTTATGCATGTAAATGGTGTGCAGAGTCAAAACTCTCAAAGTACACCCTGTAGCGAGTAAACTCTAACACAGCCTCCCCCAAAAGCCTCATTGGAGATTTCTCAGTTCTCATTCATAACACTCCGTTCGATGTCTCACTATGGGATGCGCCTCATCGCGGAGCAAACAGAAGCATCAATCTCATTACGCCAATCCTGATTGGCTGGTGATCTTGACGTCAACGTCAGGGGAAATCACCCCCTATAAGTAGCCTGCGCCACGACGCATGCGTCATTCAAACACCTCTTCTCGCTTCAGAGCACATAGTCGACTCTAAAAAAGGAGTCTAAATGCATACAGGTAAAATAAATACTAACATACTAAATACTGAACGAAACAAAACCTCACTTCAAGAGTGGTACAACTAACAAAGGGAGTCTACACAAAACACACAGCTAACCTAAAGGCAACAGTCACAAATCCTAACGATACTCTAAACACTAACTAACCTACTCTATATCACACGGAGATAAACACACAAGGTTAACCACAGAATGAAGAGCAAAATGCGAGAGGCGTCTGTTCACTCAACAGAGCCTCCAGAGTGGTGATAGTCCGCAGCCTTTGTACTCCTCCCCAGCAGGTGTGCGCCGGCTGTGCGCTGCGATTGGCCGACATCGATCCAATCACCATCTTTAGAGGCGGACCAGGAGATGGGCAGCCAAGGGTGTGGGAGCAACCACACAGCTCATTTGCATAAACACACACACAGCTGAAAACACTCACAGGCAGATTAAAGAGCAGACAAACAGCAACCGTAACACCCCCCCCTTAAAACTCAAACCCACAGTTTTGTGAACCTAACACACTAACGAACTCCTAATAACACACACTAACATCTCAAACTCAACCTGATATCACACCCGAACATCGCATACCAACCTGGACAATACATCAGCCAACGCGTTCTCTGAGCTCTGTTTAAGACGGATGTCTTGTTTTGTAGTCCCGCACGATCAGAGCCCAGCGCATGAGACGCTGATCATGCTTGTGTACGCTAAGACAGGCTATGTAGGGATCATAACAGATGAACACGACTATGATTGGCCACAGGCTGAGTTCTACCCAGATCTCCACTTGCTGTAGAACTAGCACCAAAACTAAGATGAGTATCCGATAGATCAGCAGACACTCTCGGATTACTGAGAGAGTCGGAAAGTCAAAAGGCTTGTCTGAGCCGACGGGTTGCGCCGTGCTCGCAACATCCTCATTAGGAGGGGAAGCCACAATTACTGGCTTTCCCTCGGGCACAACCTTGTCTGGGAGCACCGGCACATTCGTAGGATCAGGCAAGAAAGCATCTCAGTCATCCCTGAGTGCAGGGGTCACCTTGCTACCCGCAATGTCATTTCCCATTAAAAACACTATCCCTTTTAACGGTAACGCTGGACACACAGCGACTGGGTAGAAACCGGTTACTAGATCTGACTGTACATGTACCTTGTGTACGGGCCGTGGGATATAACCCATCTCAATGCTGCATAATGTGGAACCATAACCACAGGCTGACTGTTCAGAAAATGGCAGTGCGGAGACAATAACCACAGACTGGGATCTTCCAGTGTCTCGTAATATGCGCACAGGTCTCTGATCGGCAGACTCCCCAGTTAAGGATATTAACCCCTCGAACACAAAAGGCTCAAAACAGGGATCTATCTCACCCTCGTCAGGGTCAGATGCAGGGATAAGGGATGACTCACCTTTAATCAGGCCAATGCCTTTTGGGGGGGACATGCTTGGTGGCGGCGCCTTATGTGTCGGAGCTGCACGGTTGGCGATTACATGTCCAGGTTGGTGACAATAACGGCTCTCTCTCTCCTCTGTAGTTACATCATACACATTCAACGGCCCGGTAAATGGGGCGTCGGACACCCGGCGGGACCTCTCGGTATACACAGGAGAAAACACCGATTTATGCATAAGTACATATTCATCAGCCAACACAGCGGCAGCAGAGAGAGAGTTTACCTTCTGTTCATTCAAGTATACCACAATACGATCAGGCAAACATCTCTTGAACTCCTCCAACATGATCAGTTCCCTCAGAGCAGCATAATCCGCCGCTTCACATGAAGCAACCCACTTAGTGAACATCATTCCCTTCTCCCTGACGAACTCGACATGTGTCTGATTAAGACCCTTCATGTGGTTCCTAAATCTCTGTCGGTATGCTTCGGGAACTAATTCATACACCCTGAGAATGGCACCTTTCACTAAGTCGTAATTTAGACCGTCCTCTAGCGAAAGAGCAGCAACCACTTCCTGAGCTCTTCCATAAAGTTTGCACTGGGCTAACAGAGCCCAGGCTTCAGCCGGTCACCGTAGGGCCACTGCAATGCGCTCAAAAGCACCAAAGTACGCGTCCACCTCAGTCTCACGGAAAAGTGGCACTAACGAAATATTTTTGACTACGTTGAAGGCAGGTGGGTGAGAATGACCTGGAGAGCTTTCTCTGGCACGGCCAAAAGCACCGGATGCGCGCCGCTCGGAGTCTAGCTCCATCTGACGCACCCGGACTTCCTTCTCGATCTCCAGCACTCTCAGTTCTTTGTCTATTTCTAATTTTCTGACTTCCTTGTCCATTTCTAATTTTCGGGCCTCCTGGTCCATTTCTAATTTTCGTAGCTCCAGCTGTAACTGCCTGTCTTGCTCCCTGTCTTTAGCTTCCCACTGAAGCTGCCTGTCTTTAGCTTCCAACTGAAGCCGGGCGAGACGGACCTCAGGATCACTCTCTTCCTCAGAGTCCGAACTGCCAGGAGATGGTGGGTTGTAAGGAGTCGGCATGAACGGTGCTTTAAACTGCCCACCGCCCTCACTGTCACCACCTTCCCCTTTAGCAAACGGAAACTCCGCCTCCTGTCTCAGTTTTAAGATCTCTTCAGATAGAGCATCGGACACAGGGAGCTCAACTGGTGCAGCCAGTATAAGTAACCCCCTTTTCACCATCTCATCCACCACCAAGGCCTTCAACTCTTTCTTCAATGATTGTTTACTTACTGTGAGACTGAAGTGTTGCGCTAGCTCATATAAGTCGTCTCTACGACACTGAACTAACTGCTCATGAGAAGGACAGACCAAAAACGACTCCAAATCAAAAGTTGCCATCCTCAGCTAAAACTGCACACAACCTTACAACCAAATTGTTTTCAGCTGTACAAAACCACTTATAACCCCAGGAAAGTAGTTAAGGATCCCGGACGAGACCCCATGTGTTACGTTCCCTATTGGGCTAGGGGAACCAAAGGGAAGCGACACGACCAGAGTGGTATTGGTATTAATTATAAGTGGTCTTATTATAAAGCAAGGTGTAACAAAATGGCAGGCAGGCAGCCTGAAACAAACAAGAGGGCCAAAAGGGCACCGGTTGACAAATAACCGAACAAAAGGAGGACTCTAAAAAAGGAGTCTAAACGCATACAGGTAAAATAAATACTAACATACTAAATACTGAACGAAACAAAACCTCACTTCAAGAGTGGTACAACTAACAAAGGGAGTCTACACAAAACACACAGCTAACCTAAAGGCAACAGTCACAAATCCTAACGATACTCTAAACACTAACTAACCTACTCTATATCACACGGAGATAAACACACAAGGTTAACCACAGAATGAAGAGCAAAATGCGAGAGGCACTCAACAGAGCCTCCAGAGTGGTGATAGTCTGCAGCCTTTGTACTCCTCCCCAGCAGGTGTGCACCGGCTGTGCACTGCGATTGGCCGACATCGATCCAATCACCATCTTCAGAGGCGGACCAGGAGATGGGCAGCCAAGGGTGTGGGAGCAACCACACAGCTCATTTGCATAAACACACACACAGCTGAAAACACTCACAGGCAGATTAAGGAGCAGACAAACAGCAACCGTAACACACCAGCTCAGGCTGCAAAGCCGGGAGCGATGGCTGCTCTCCCGGGCGATAGCACACCAGCTTCGCCCTGTCTAAGCATGGACCTGCAAGCCGTGTGTCAGCGCGCTGCGGCCAGACTAGACAAGTTGGCCGAGAAAATCTCCGGTTCCGGCTGCAGCTCAGGCTCAGCCAACCCAGAATTTCGGCCAGCAGTCGAGGAAGAAGAAGCGAGCGCCGTGACAGCCCCTCCTTCTCCCCTCCGTGAATGTGTTCCCGCCGCCTCGAGAGATGCCTAAACACCATCCTCAAGTCCGCACAAACACATGTCACACGTTGATTGATTCCTCTGTCATAAAACATTTGCCGCTGACGCATCCAGGCTTCAGGCCGAGGGCGCAGCTCAAAAAAAATGAAAAGAAAATCAATAAAACCAATAAGCAGCCCGCCAATTGTCTCCCCTTTTGAGAGCAGCTACGGAATCTCTCAAAAGGCGGATTATTGACGGGTCTGTGAAGGCACCACCGCCACGCGCAGTGCCGGCTGGAGCTGTAAAGGCACCACCGTCACACGCATGCGCAGTGCCGGCTGGAGCCGTAAGCGTGACATCTCAGCTGGCTCTAAGGAGCATACAGCAGGAGATACTCACGACACCCAAGCTGCCTCGAACTCTGCTCGGTTTAAAACACCGAAGACGCAGAGGTCGCAGCCCATCCCGAGTCCCCAGCCCAGGCTGGAGACAAGGGCAAGTTGGCCGAGAAAATCTCCGGTTCCGGCTGCAGCTCAGGCTCAGCCAACCCAGAATTTCGGCCAGCAGTCGAGGAAGATGAAGCGAGCGGCGTGACAGCCCCTCCTTCTCCCCTCCGTGAATGTGTTCCCGCCGCCTCGAGAGATGCCTCAACGTCATCCTCAAGTCCGCATAAAACATATGTCACATCTTTGTTGTTTAAATAAACCATTTTCCGCTGACGCATCCAGGCTTCGGCCAAGGGCGCAGCTCAAGAAAATGAAAAGAAAAAACAATAAACAGTCCGTTAACTATAAATCCCCTTCTGAGAGCAGCTACGGCCTCTCTCAAAAGGCGGATAATAAACGGGTCTGTGAAGGCACCACCGCCACGCGCATGCGCAGTGCCGGTTGGGGCTTTAAGGGCACTATCGTCACGCGCATGCGCAGTGCCGGCTGGGGTCGTGAAGGCTCCACCGTCTCGCGCATGCGCAGTGCCGGCTAGAGCTGTAAGGGCACCACCGGCACGCGCAGGCGCAGTGCCGACTGGAGCTGTGAAGGCACCACCGTCACACGCATGCGCAGTGCCGGCTGGAGCTGAAAGGGCACCTCCGTCACGTGCATGCGCAGTGCCGGCCGGAGCCGTAAGCGTGACATCTCAGCTGGCTCTAAGGAGCATACAGCAGGAGATACTCACGACATCTGCCTGGGCTTCTCAAAACATCTGTTTTCACAAACCCAGAGAGAGTCAACCCATATTCTGGAGAGAGAGGTTCTCTCTCTCCTAGAAAGAAGGGTTTTATCTATAATGCCCACCGAGCGGAGTCAGATTACGGGAAAAAAAAAAAAAAGTCCCCGTAAAGCACCCGCTCAACATGGGCCTCATAATAAAACCAAACCCTGCGCGCCACGGCGTGCGGAGAGTTTTTTAAGAGGGTGTCGTATTGTCATACTGATATTCTGTACACACTGTGAAGACCACTGAGACAAATGTAACATTTGTGATATTGGGCTATATAAATAAACATTGATTGATTGATTGATAAACTACCCGGAGCTTTTAGCGGTGTTCCCCACCCTAAAACGCTTCCTGCCTTCTCTCAGAGGACACCATGTCCTTGTGAGGACAGACAACACGATATCGTGTATGAACCGCCAGGGGAGGTTGCGTTGTCTCCAGTCACACACACTGGCACACAAACTTATCCCTTGGAGTGGCAGACGTCTCCTCTCTCTGAGAGCGACACAGGTACCGGGAATTATGCACCTCGGGACAGAATTACTGTCCAGAGGTGCACCACTCTATGCACACTGGACTCCTCATCCAAGGATCAGGAGTCCGCTGTGGGTGCGTTATGGCGGAGCCGCGTTAAGTCTGTTCGCAAAAGGAGAAAATGCTCAATGACAGCTGTTCTCTTTAATGCACGATTTAAACGCACTGTTAGGCGGGGACACACTCGTACACGATTGACCTCCGGGTCCTCTGTGCGTGTTCCCACCCCTTGCTCTGTTACCCCCAACTCTGGCCAGAGTGAAGGAGCAACGCCACACATTTACTCTGATGTTTCCACCCTAGCCCGTAATGTACGGGCTGGCGGAGATATATCAGCTGTCGTGCGGGCAGCCATGGCAGCCCCCACCACGCAGGGACAGATTGTCTCAGGCGGGGGGGGCGATCCTTTACCCACGCCCAGAGCGCGGGGCACTATGGGCCTGACCCGTGAGTGGTACAATCTGAATACAGTGGGACTCCCTCAGAAGGTGATGAACACTATTCAGAGTGCGAGAGCTTCCTCCACCAGGTCTCTTTATGACTGTAAGTGGAGGGTGTTTGAGGAGTGGTGCCTTCAAGAAGGACACATCTCTTTTCAATGTCCTGTCGGGGTGATTTTATCATTTCTACAGGACTTGATCGAAAGACACAGAGCTTTCTCCACGATCAAGGTGTACCTGGCTGCTATTGCTGCATGCCATGTGGGCTTTGTGGGTAAGACGGCTAGCCAACATCCTTTGGTTTGCCGTTTTATGAAGGGAACTCGCAGGCTCCTCCCTGTCTCCAGGTCGCTGGTGCCCTTATGGGACCTGGCAGTGGTTTTAAATGGGCTCAAAATGACCCCATTTGAACCCCTGGAAGGAGCTGACATGAAACATCTGTCACTCAAGACAGTGCTGTTACTGGCCCTGGCATCCGCTAAACGGGTCAGTGATATCCATGCACTGTCTGTACATCCCTCATGCACTCAGTTCGCCCCAGGGCAAACGAGAGTGTTTTTGAAGCCCAACCCTGCCTTTACACCAAAGCTGGTTGGTTCGTGTACCCCAATTGACATTGAGGCATTTCCTCCGCAGCTGGTTTCCTCCGGGGAGCAGCAGCAGGATCTGTTGTGTCCAGTCCGGGCTTTACACACATATATGGACAGATCAAAAGAGCTTCGTCTTAATGACCAACTCTTCGTGTCCTGGGCTAAACCTCACAAGGGTAAGCCTGTTACTAAGCAACGACTATCCCACTGGATCGTGGAGGCGATTGCTTTGGCCTATACGAGTCAGAATCTGCAAGCACCTTCGGGTCTGCGGGCTCACTCGACTCGGGGCCTGGCTACATCCTGGGCTTTGTTCAAGGGTGTTTCCATCCAAGACATCTGTGCAGCGGCAAGCTGGTCTTCGCCGCTCACTTTTGTCCGCTTTTACATGCTAGACGTCTCCGCTCCAAGCGTGGCCCGAGCAGTGCTGGGCACCTTGTTCAGTCGGGACTCCACCTGTTAAATTCTGGTTGATCGGTGATCTTCGAGATAAGCTCGTCTGGCAATACGGGAGCTACAATATCCCATAGTGAGACATCGAACGGAGTGTTATGAATGAGAACTATAGGTTACTTGCGTAACCCCAGCGCTCAGAGTAACATGAAGTGAGATGTCTCACCAGACGGCCCTCCTTGCTATGGTGAAGCGAGAAGAGGTGCTTATTTTGAATGACGCATGCGTCGTGGCGCAGGCTACTTATAGGGGGTGATTTCCCCTGACGTTGACGTCAAGATCACCAGCCAATCAGGATTGGCGTAATGAGATTGATTCTTCTGTTTGCTCCGCGATGAGGCGCATTCCATAGTGAGACATCTCACTTCATGTTACTCTGACACTTGGGGTTACGTAAGTAACCTATAGTTTCCATTGTTTACTTCCTGCCCCGTGTGACGTGGCTGCACCGTGCTACGTCACTTCTTCTGCTGATTGGTCCAAATTGACCAATCCACGGACTTCCTCACACACTCAGTGCTGCAGACAGCTCTGCTGATTTCTCCTCCCTGCTGCAGGCTGATAACAGACCGTTGGGATCGCGGCAAAATTCTCTCTGCAGACCCATTCTCACATCGTTTATCAACCTTTTTTTTCTCAATATCAAGCCACACTTATTGTTTTTACTTCGGCTGTGACTTTGTGTGTGCTCAGGGTGAGTTTGGCTGTGTTTGGCTGTGTATCGCTAAACAAGGAAACAACACCTCCACGGAACTTAGCGCGATTCACAACGTGAAACAATCGGACGTTGTGAATCGCGCTGAGCTCCGTGGAGGTGTGATTTCCTTGTTTAGCGAACAAATAAGTGTGGCTTGATATTGAGTAAGAAAAAGGTTAATAAACGCTGTGAGAATGGGTCTGCAGAGAGAATTTCGCCGCGATCCCAACTGTTATCAGCCTGCAGCAGTGAGGAGAAATCAGCTGAGCTGCCTGCATAGTGTGTGTGTGAGGAAGTCCGTGGATTGGTCAATCGGAGCACACTGGGCTCACAGGGAGGGGGCAAGAGCTGCAACGAGCCGTTTAGTGGAGAGTGAATACACGTAGTTTACAGAGATGCTGTATGCCAAACAATGTGAGTTTGGAAAATTGCACAGTATAAATCTATTCTAGTAGACCTCAACAATGGAATTATGATCAGTGGAAATGGCCATGACATGTGCCCTTTAAGTGCTTTGACAAAAAATCCATAAAAAAATTTCATCTGTAGAAGCCGTAATACTGTAAAAAGTGGGCCGGCTAAACGGATTGGATGGCCTACCTGCCTGTCAGCCTTCCATCGGGGCACAAACTTATCTCGTGCCCTCATTGGTCATGTGCGCGTTCGTGTGTGTTGGAGGAGGGGCTCTATAAGGAAGTGGCAGATTTTCTCCGGTTGTGTATTTTCAAATTCTAGCGATCTCGAGCCGGTTTCTCAAACTTACCTCCCCCACCTTTAACGTTTGTATGCAATTGTGCTAAATTCAATTCTGGAATCAAGCAAATATTAATATGTTTGCATGACATTAGTTATTTATATTTTGCCATCACTGAACTATACATTTAAGTCAAGCTAAGGTACATGTGTTACATGTGTACAGCTAGTTAGTGCTCTTACCTGTGATGCCTCCTCCAAACAGCATAATAACCAGACTGTATCATTAAAACTAAGTACCAGTTCTAGATCATTGACTTTAGACAAACAATTCAAAAGACAACATGTATTTAAAGACCAATCTTTATTTGAAGGTGCCTCTTAACCTGAGATATTAGTTATACAGTAATAGTATTGACAATCTAAAAAAACTGAGCAACTCAACAGTCAACTTTATATTTCTTATTGTCTAAAGCATTTATTATTTTCATTTTTCCCCTCTCATATTCAGTGTGGACGGATTGAGACAGCGTGGTGTCCAGAGGGCTGCAGAGACTTCAGGGAGAAACCTCCGTGTGATGGACGTCCAGTCTGTTGGTTTGGAGAGGACTGAGGGTCTTTCCTCAGCGAGGAGGACCAGGCCTGATGGAGGAGCCCATGCTGGGCATAGCTGATACCAACTGCACAGGCCTAGTCTGTCACGTTATTTGACTAAATGTGTTTACTTATACATTTAATAGGTTTACACCTTCTGTCCATATGTGCTTTTTATTTAAACCATTTGATTAACTTTTGGTTCACATTTCAATAAATTGTATTTGTATTTGCACTCCTTTTGTCCATTATTCTTACTGAAAATGTTAGATTACACATTCACATCTGACTGAAGATTGGCCCCATTTATTTGTGACGTTGCAAACTCTGCGGTACAAGGCACAAGTGATGTGAAGCTCATAAAGTGAGGCAAATAGAAATAATCAGCTGATGGAGTGTAGATGTGGAAATAGGTGCATTCGATCAGCTGACTATGTTTTTCGCCACACTTTATAAGCCTGCCTATAACCACCCCTTCTCTGAGGTGCAGGCAGCGTCACAAACAAATGATGGTCCTGATAGACTACAAAAATATTCGGTGTGCAGATCTTTGTTTTCACAATAAAAGTAGTTTCTTAGTGAATGTCCTGTACTGGTCTTAACATCTCATAGCATCAGCTTTTAATGTTCCTCTTGGATGTTCTTCTTGACCCTCAGAGAAGGAGAAGATGTCGTGTCTTTCGGGCATGTCCTTTCCTAACAAAAATTACAGGAAACATAAAACATTATTTCAGAACAAGTGTGTTATTTATGAAAGAGGTGTGTTTGTGTGTTATGGGGCTGTTGATATAATTATTTTTTAATTGTAATCAGATTATGAATGAACAGTATGAAATTCATCAACATTGAAATATATGTTATTATCAAAATAATATTTAACTGTTATCAAAACGTAGTGCAACTGTAGAAGCTTGCTCTGTTGTCTCACTGAAAGAATAACTTTTACCACGTTTTTTACAGACAATATTGAGAGATAAATAGTAGCAGTTCTCACTATGTGTTAAATATCTTTGCCTTCAATACATTAAATTAGAAAGTTGACAAAATCATATTGCTTGTTAACATCTAAATGTGACTTTTTGCATGGAAAAAACCCTCAACTTAACTGATGTGTAGGTGATCTAGTATTTAGTATTGTTTAATGGAATGTATATCAGTGTATTAAAGTCAATACTTCATTCATTTAAACCAATATCTTTCTTGATTCTTTGTACAGTATGAAAAAAGAGTCTTAGTACCTGTGCTGAAGTTCACTGCTGTGAGGAGTCCAGTTCTGTCTCTCACTCTCTGGTCCAGCCTGTCTGCATCACCTGGACACTTTAAACAAACAGATATATATATGTAAAGTACCATGTGTACAAACAATATAACTGATTCTCTTCTGTTGAACATGTTGGATTGTGTATTGTCCGAGTCACACATCTACAGGTGAAAATTACTTTTGCGACATATTTATCGCAAGAAGTGTAGCAAAAATCAAGACCGCAGATTCGTCGATTTATACTGCCACAGAGCAGATTCATCAAGTTGTAATGACTGATTTGAGAGGTTGTAATAAATAAAGTTGCAGTTGTAATGGAAAATATATTTAAAAAATATGTATTTTTCTGCAAGTGAACATTTCATCTCTAAATTCATTTTTTTTCTACAAGCTACACAACTTTTTTTTTTCTTCTGTGACTTCAAATTTGGTTCACAGTTACGTGGATATTTTTTACAAGTGTAAATTTGGTTCACAGTTACGTGGATATTTTATACAAGTGTACATTTGGTTCACAGTTACGTGGATATTTTATACAAGTGTAAATGTAAGCACACAAGCTCAGATTTTTTTTCTGCAAGTGCTCACATCAGGTTTTACACGCTCTCACATTTTGCACCATATCTACCTTCTTCCAAAAAGAAATGCATTGCGCGCGATTTCGCGGGGTATTGCGGTGGAATTGATACATTTATTTGACTCATTTTATCCCAACATGACCTAAACACATTCATGTACTCTCTCTTCATACAATGTAGATTCTACACAATACTATTACGTTTTGCATCGGAACATGATACAATTGTATAACATTCACACAATAGGCTTTGATAAATCCAACAGATGGCCAGTGCCCCTTTTTTCAGTGTACCTTGAATACAATACTTGAGCAAATGTACTTAGTAACATTCCACTCACACATTTTCTTAAATATTTAATTGAAACTTCTGCGTAAGATCAATATTCAAGAGTTAGGAAAAGGGACCACATTACTCCTGTTCTGGCTGCCTTACACTGGCTCCCTATAGAACACAGGATAGAATTTAAAATTCTTCTTCTCGCCTACAAAGCCCTTAATGGGCCGCCGGTGCTGGGGTCCGCGCCAGCTGCGGAGCCGCTGTCGGTTGCTTCGCCCGCGGCGGAAACGCTGGTGGTGGAGCCGCAGGTCAGTCGGACAGGGGCAGAGCCAACGTTTTCACGCGTGGAAAGCACACAGGCAGCCGGTACACACAGTATCACACATACGGACACTCAGGTCACACAGGAATCAGATAGTGAGCACACTGCAGCCAGAGTGGCTGAGTCTGTTCTGGAGGATGTGGTAATGGATGAGGATTTATTAAGGTTACCTGTTAAAAGAAAAAATGAACAAGTGAGCAAAGGAAGTGTGACTCAAAAAGGGAAGGTGTCAAAGAAGGAGTTGCTGTGTTCCTCCTCTCAGCCAGAGGGAGTCCCAGAGGACGCAGAGGACAGTGACAGCGAGTCATTCTTTGACATCGTTGAGGTAACAAAGGGAGAGGAGTATTCTATCCAGAGGATCAGATCTTTTCTGGCGGAAACTAAGGGGTTGAGGTCGGTGAAGTTAGAGGATTTTTTTGGTGATGTGCAGATATTTCACAATGCTGCCAGGGTTCTCATGCGGCGCAAAGAAGCTTTAGGGGAACTTTTCTTCAGTGGCCCAGAGAAGGCTCGTTTAAAGAAGATACTTCAGAGGATTAGAGAGGAAACTGCAAAGAATTATGAATAAGTACATCTTGGTTTTATTTTTTATTTATCTTCAGCCAGGTTTTTGATTTTGTTAGGATGCAACTATAATTTCATTATGAGTGACATAAAGCTGGGCTCTTTAAACATTAACGGTGCTCGAGGGGATGCTAAGAGAGCATCTTTATTTACTTTATTAGGAAACAAGAATTTAAATGTGACGTTTCTCCAGGAAACTCACAGCACTGCTGAGAACGAGAGTGACTGGAGGAGGGAATGGGGGGGGGAGGGCTTCTTCAGCCATAAGCGCAGCAATAGTGGAGGGGTTGCCATTCTCTTTGCGAGGGGCTTTACACCCTTCTCCTGTGCGGTCGATGAGGTCATCCCAGGACACTTGCTCAAAATAAATGCTGAATTTGAAAAAGTTAAAATATGTTTTATAAATATTTATGCTCCCAGTGTGGGCGCAGAGAGGCTTTTGTTCTTTGAGAAACTGAAACACACTCTTAGCACCTGTGATAGTGAGGAGTATCTGTTCCTGGGGGGTGACTTCAACTGCACAGAGAACCCTGTGCTGGATAGGAACCACCAGGAGCCGCATGCTGCCTCGAAGAGTGCCTTAATAAGGCTAACAGAAAGCTTTGAGCTGTGTGATGTTTGGAGGCACTTCCACCCGGGCCAGCGGCAGTACACGTGGGTGCACTCTAGGGATAACCTGTTGTCTCTAGCTAGGCTGGATCGTGTCTATGTTTTTAACCATCACATGAATGTGAGCAGAAGCTGCTCCATCAGTCCAGTGGGAATCTCTGACCATTCCCTCGTACAAGTCTCAGTTTTTATTAATCATGTTAAGTGTAATAGTGCGTATTGGCACTTTAATGCTTCTCTGTTGGCCGACAACCATTTTAAAAATGTTTTTAAATTCTTTTGGGAAGACTACCGTTTATCTAAGAGAGAGTACAATTCTCTTCAGCAGTGGTGGGATGTAGGTAAAGTGAAGATCAAGCAGCTTTGCCTGCAGTACACTTTCAATGTCACAAAGGACATGGCTAGATCTCTGAGAGCTCTGGAGAGAGAAGTGGTGGAGCTGCAGGGATTGGCAGACTCCACAGGAGAGCGAGAACATGTTGAAGTTTTCAAAAGTAAAAGCTCAGCTCTGTCTGACCTGCTGGGGTTTTCTGCTCAGATCCCGTTTTCAGAACATCGTGAAAATGGATGCTCCCTCTCACTTGTTCTTTGGTTTCGAGCGTAAGAATGGTCAGAGGAGGCTGATGCACTCCCTGCGATCCAATGCTGGGCAGCTGCTTCAGGAGTCCGCCGACATTCGTCAGTGTGCTGTGGAGTTCTACAAAGAGCTCTACAGAACAGAGTTCCGGGCCGAGCCAGAGGTGGCGCAGTCGTTCTATGAGGGCCTTCCTAACGTCCCTGAGGAGGACCATGCTGAGCTGGAGGCGGAGCTCTCTGCCCAGGAGCTGCAGGAAGCCCTGCAGAGCATGCAGAGTGGGAAGGCTCCTGGCATAGACGGCCTGCCTGCAGACTTCTATAAGGCTCTCTGGCCAGTTATAGGTGACGACCTGCTGAGTGTGCTCAGAGACAGTCTAAGTAACGGGAGGTTGCCTCTGAGTTGCAGGAGAGCTGTGCTCACTCTCCTCCCTAAGAAAGGAGACCTGCAGGAGATTAAGAACTGGCGTCCTGTGTCTCTACTCTGTACCGATTACAAGCTGCTTTCCAAAGTGTTAGCGACGAGGCTGAGGAAAGTGATGGAGCATGTCGTTCACGTAGACCAGACATACTGTGTACCCAGCAGGTTGATAACTGACAACGTGACTCTAATTCGAGATGTTTTGGACCTCTCCGGTTCATTGGGCTGTGAGCTTGGTCTGATTTCTCTAGACCAAGAAAAGGCTTTTGACCGAGTTGAACACCAGTACTTGTGGCAGACGCTGGAAGCTTTTGGGTTCAGCTCTGGTCTCATAGCCAAGATCCAGGTCTTGTACAGGGACATTGAGAGTGTACTGAAGATAAACGGTAGTTTGTGTGCTCCTTTTGAAGCTCAGAGAGGAGTCCGACAGGGCTGCTCTTTGTCCGGGATGCTCTACTCCCTGGCCATAGAGCCTTTTTTACACCGGTTAAGGTCAAAGTTACAGGGTTTTTCTTTTCCTGGCTGTAGGGATGTTTTTAAATTGTCTGCTTATGCGGATGACATAATGGTCTTTGTTAAAAAACAAGATGACATCAATGTTTTAACTGGAATTGTGAGCAATTTTTGCAAAATCTCATCTGCTCGAGTCAACTGGGGGAAAAGTGAGGCTTAGCAGTAGGAGAGGGCAGCATTGACCGCTTGTTGTTACCTGGGGGCCTTGGTTGGAAAAGGGCAGGGTTAAAGTACCTGGGTATTTATATTGGTGATGACACGTTTTGTTTAAAAAACTGGGACGGGATTATAGAGAAAGTGGAAGGCCGGTTAAAGAAGTGGAAGTGGATCCTTCCCAAACTTTCTTTTAAAGGGCGTATCCTTATTTTAAATAACCTTGTTTCCTCCATGCTGGCTCACCGGCTGGCGTGCACCGACCCACCCGTAAACCTGCTGTCCGGGTGCAGGCTCTCATGGTGGACTTCTTCTGGGACCGCATGCACTGGGTCCCTCAGAGCGTCCTGTTCCTGCCAAAGGAGGAGGGGGGACATGGCCTGGTTCACCTGGCAAGCAGAGGGGCGGCTTTCAGGCTCCGGTTCGTCCAGAGGTTCCTGACTGGACCTGCTGACCTGGTCTGGAGACCCATAGCTCGGGCCTTATTGGAGCGCTGTGGTGGGCTGGGTCTGGCTGAGTCGCTGTTCCTAATGGATCTGAAAGGATTACGCCTGAACAATCTCTCGGGGTTCTATGGAGGTCTCTTCAAGGTGTGGGGACTACTCAGAAAGAGAGACCAGAGTGCTGTGGCTCACTGTTCTGGCTCCTCAGAGAGCCGGTGGTCCGTGGATCTCGGTTTGTGTGTGGAGTAGGGCCTTCTCTACAACAGAGACTCTGTGAGGAGAAGATCCTCACGCTGGGCCAGGTGGTGGAGGTGTGTGGGCCCCGTCTGGACAACGCTGCAGGCCTGGCCTCACGTCTGAGCCTCAGGTCAGTCCGGGTGGTCAGCCTCCTGCTGCAGAGCTGGAAGCAGCAGCTCAGCCAATCAGAGCTGGCGCTGATCGCTGCTCACTGTAACGGACTGAAGTCTCCAAATGACAATGACTCTTTTCCAGAGATGCGATGTTTTCCTGATCTCAGTTGTGAGGGTTTTTTGTTAAAGTTGGACAATGTTACTGATTTTAAGTTTAGCACCATGTCCAACAAAACATTTTATTATTTGGTGACAAAGGTGCTAATCAGAGCAGACTCCAAGAGCGAGTGGACACGCGGTGGAGAGCCCACCTGGGCCTGACGGAGGCTCAGAGGCCTGAGTGGAGAGCGCTCTACAAGCCTCCGCTGACTAAGAGGGGCGGGGACCTCCAGTGGAGGATCCTCCACGCTGCGGTAGCTGTTAATGCTTTTGTTTCAGTCATCAACCCTACAGTGTCTGACGCCTGTCCTTTCTGTGAACAGAGGGAAACCATTTTTCATTGCTTTACGGAATGTGGTCGACTCCTTTGTCTTTTTCAGTTACTCACTCAGATGTTGTTTTTGTTTAATGTGGTTTTTTCTAAGACAATGTTCATTTTGGGTTGTCGGTACAGCCAGAAGCAAAAGTGCAAAAGTCAGCTTTTGAATTTTTTGTTGGGGCAGGCTAAAATGGCCATCTACCTCAGCAGGAGGAATAAAGTTGCGGAATCTTTGGATACCGATGCAGTTTTGATTTTCAAGCGGATGGTTAAAGCGAGACTGAAAGCGGACTATGGTTATTTTTGCTTAACCAAAAATGTGTCTGTTTGGTCATTTGATTTGTGAATAAAAGTGGTTTGAAAAATCAAAAAAAAAAAAAACTCTCTCTTGACAATATACAGCAGGCAGGATGAAGGCTCAGGATCATCCTGTCTGAAACACACAATAGCTGTGTTTACTGTCTGTCTGTAGGTTATTCAACAGCTCAAGTGGATCATACACTGCTGCTGTTATGGCACAAAAACCCAAGGGCAGTCTCAAACTCACGCTACGCCACACTCAGTGTTCTTGTTTCAGATGTGTCAGTCCAAACACCCACAAATAACAAAGAGAAGGGAAGCACATGCAGTAAGGCTGCAAGCAATGATGAACTTATTATTGTCTTCAAACTAAATTGTATGTTTACTATTTTGCTGTCAAACTGCACCTGAGATACACACAGGAACACTGTGACATGGACATCAAGAAGTTGAAACAGCATTTTTAATGAAAGATTACAATACATTGCTCTTGACTACGCCCGTGTGGACACAGAGAAAACTACACTAAACACGCAAAGAAAAAATGCAGCAGTTATATTTTTGATGGATATGTATATTTCTTCATTTTAAATACATTTGATTGCCAACATCCACACTCTTCTGGTCCAGTAACAAGTGTCATACACATACAGCATTCAACTTGTTAATAAAAACATGAGATAATCATATCAGTGGTATCAAGTCAATAACATATTTTAAAACTTATCACATTTATTATTACTATTTACCATTCACCCCTTAACCAAGCCATAGTGTTAGAAAGTGCTAGAAGCCACGAGTCCCTGTTTTGTAGAACATCTAGTGCAACGAATACTGATCCAGGAGCAGCCTATTGTACGCTCTGTTCTCTAACCACAAGTCACATTAGGGAAAACATTTCTGTCTTAAATAACCAGAATACCAAAAGGTATCTTATGGCAAACATATAGAGATGCTTTCCACATGTTTTGCTATTGAGGATTTATGATTTGTGCCTTTTAGTTCTTAAATCAGGGACTACATGACAGCTTAAAAGTGCAACAGAAACATTTGAGACGGATATTATCATTAACCTGGAACAAACAATGCATTGATTGTACCTGACTCTGTATTGGACATTTGTCTCTAGATGAAATTCAATTAAAAATGCATTATGATTATGTTGCATCACTCTTTGTTGTCTATCGAGTGAATTAATTTGCAGACATAAAAAGGTAACATGTATAAACATCCTTACAGAGTATAACGCTCACACATTTATTTACATAGTAAGATATTAAGAGGCCTGCAAAGCAACAACTGTTGCCTGAAACTGTACAAAGTCAAACATTTAATGGAAGAATTATATGGAAACAACAGCATGTGAGAGAGAAAATCTTTCACAGCATCTATCTGGTCCGGTTATAAATTATGTAATGAACATTTGGCACTGACTCTTTTCATGGCGGCTCTGATTTGGAAGTACTGGTTTGTGAATAGTTAGGTCTGGAAGGCTGGCCTGTCTAAAAATGAACAAAATTATCACCTCGCATATAAATAATCCTAAATGTAAACTAAATTGTAATTATGAAAAGGTATAATCCCTCCTAAAATAAATGTTATGGCAATAAGCATTCACTAGTTTATTTTTTTAAACTGAGAAAGCAGATCGTATAAAGTGATTAATGTTGTCATATTAATTTCACCCACAAGAGGGGGACATCTTTTAAAAAGGTCTAAAAGCAGCACTTTTTTTTCTAGGCGAGTTTGATTTTCATATATTGTGTATTTGCAAGTTATTGAACATACCAGAAATGCATTTTAATAACTTTTAGCACTTTCAAAATATAGAGTAGTGGTGTACTCCAGCCCCCTGTGGCCAAAATGAGTGTTACAACAACAAACACTAATGACACTGAAAAAAAAGGGCTTTCTTACCGACCCATTATGGGAAATAGAATCAAAAGTTCAACTGTGTGTATTAAACTAATAGCCGTCTTATGTGGAATGAAAATATGGAGTGCAATGATTCCAACTTCAGGAAGTTTGCGACGTTTGAGCTTATGGCTTGGAAATGGAAGCTTGGCACCAACATGTCCGTGGGGTTAAAAAGCTTAAATGTCCTAACCCTGTTCTGATTGGTTATAAAAGTAAAAGGTAGTTACTGATGGGTTATTGCTGTCTGATTTGTCAAAATCTGCTAGATGATCTGAACTGCTGGACATAGCGATTACATCGTACCATCCAGTTTTTTATCTTTCACAAACAATTCCAAAACATAAAACAAATGAAAGCCCTGCTGTAGTTCTAGTGCATTCAGCGTGTTCTCTATTATAGACCTCAACATCATTTACTCAACATAACAATCCATTTAATAGACCTAAAATGCTTCATTGAGTTTTAATGGAGTGTAGGGATGAATCTTGTTGGTGTTTCACTCTAAAACATTTTGAAAAGAGATTGTCTGAAACTAAAACTCACATTAAATACACTGTCATGGATTGCTGGTATGACCACATATGGAAATGTTGTCATGCATGTTATCATTGGAAACATCTTGGTAGATTTCTTTGAAAGAACACAGTATATCTCTGGTATTGTCGCTTAGACTGAACGCTAAACACTACAGGAAATAAATGTGATCTGGATACAGCAACAGTCTTTGGTCACTAAAATATAGCTACGAATTGACACTTCCTTTCAAGTACCATAGTTAGGTGGGAAAAGAGGCTCGACAAAGCTGCTAATGCTAAATATATGTGCATTGTGTGTTTGAATAAGAATGATCGGTGGGTTTTTTTAAATGATTTTGTACCATTGGTAAAGTTTCACAGCACATAATTCCTGCTTTGGTCATAGTTTTGGTTTGAATTACGTTTCTGTATTTAATTACTGCAAATAATATTTTATTATTATTTTTATTTAAACCATAAATATATAAATCGTAGTTTGTTTTCTGTGTAGGGGTGCCCTACCACCACATGATTGCTATGCATCTCTTTGTCTCAGTGGAAATGTCCCATGGCCTCCGCAGCCTTCACTCTCACCACAGGATCTGGATCTTTGAGCAGCATCACTAAACCTGAAGACAAACACTCAGTCAATACCAGAAGGAAACAGAATGACCTGACATTACAGAAGAAGCAAGGATGTGCAGTGAATCACCTTTAGTGATGGTGCCCATGTTGAGGTGGGAGAAATGCTCCTCTTGAAGATTCCCCAGTAGAAACCCTGAGCACACACACACACACACACACACACACACACACACACACACACACACACACACACACACACACACACACACACACACACACACACACACACACACACACACACCCACAAACACACACACACACACACACACACACACACACACACACACACACACACACACACACACACACACACACACACACACACACACACACACACACACACACACACACACACACACACACACACAATGAACAAACTGTCTGTGGTCCGTACACAGTCTCACTAGTTTGAGACGACGGTCATGTTCATGTTCTCACCTATAAACATGGCGGCTCCGGCCCGGACCTCCGCCCAGCTGCTCTTGAAGAACTGGATGACGGAGATGTGATAGAAGTTCAGCATGCCGGGAAAGTCCTGAATCTATGAACCACACAAAGTGTATGTTGAACATCTATAACTAGACGAAAACATTTTGTCCAGACTTTGATAGCTCTTTTTGTTAAATAGCATCAAAAAACCTGAATCTAAATCCAACTAACTTCACTGAGAATTGCAGGATACCCCTTTCCAGCCGTGCATGTGTTTGAGTGTCTGTGTCTCACCAGGTACTTGGTGAGGTCGTTGATGAACTCTCCGTAGTGTAAGCTCTTGTCCTCGTGGAGGTGGTTCTGAAACATGGTGGTGATCTGCTCTGATCCCACCACAGGAGCACACACTCGCATGGAAAACTTACACGCCTGGACAGATGCAAAGACAAGATAGATATCAGCATTTAACAATGTAGCAGTATGCCCTGTAGGTTCAGAGTTTATTCATTTAGTTCGCTCAGTACCTTGACCACCTCTGGGTTAGGGTCCACCAGGTGTAACAGCAGGCTGACCAGGACATTGTGGATCTGGTCTTTGAAGACCGGCTCTCCTGAGCCAAACTTGGACAGGTTTCCCATCAGATGGATGGAGGCACAGCGGATCTCATCGTTTTCCTGGAGTAGCACAAAGCAAGATCTTTATTTAGCTCTCTGTGTGTGTGTGTGTGTGTGTGTGTGTGTGTGTGTGTGTGTGTGTGTGTGTGTGTGTGTGTGTGTGTGTGTGTGTGTGTGTGTGTGTGTGTGTGTGTGTGTGTGTGTGTGTGTGTGTGTGTGTGTGTGTGTGTGTGTGTGTGTGTGTGTGTGTGGAACAGAGACACAGAACACCAACCTACATCGGCTCTGGATAATATAAAGAAACTAAACGGTGTCTATGCTGAAGTAATCGCAAAAACTTCCAGAACTGTTAAAAAAAGAGTTACTTTGATCCTTCAATTTTTCTAGGCGTCATACAATATATGTAATCAAATAACATGTTGAGTAAATTAGACAAAACTTACGCTTTCCAAGAATGGTTTAATCTTCATGAAGATATAGACCACTAATAAGTGGACGTTCTTCTTGTCCAGATAGAGGAGAACTTTGGAAAGACCCGACATGGCTTCAAGGGTGATCAGCTTACCTGAGGGATAAAGAGAGAACTTAAAAAAACATGTTCTACTAACGACAATCAATCAATAATGAGAGTAAGATAAACATGGTGAGGGAAAGTGAATCACCAAACCACTGGACTGTAAACGTAAGTAAATAAATCAGGAGAGCCAGACTTCAGATTATTGTAACTTTCTCATTTTTCCCACCATGAGAAATGACTGTCACTTTACCTGGATCGTCTTTCTCCTCCATGCCTGAGCTCATGGCTGCCAGCAGCTCCTTGGCATATTTATTCACCTGGTGGAAGAAGGAAGCCAGGGTGAGAAAGAGGAACCAAGAATCAAACAAATATGTTTTAAAGTCTTAAGAACACAATTTGTAGGTCGGCATGTCTCTGCAGCTCCATAATAAATGATGATTCTAAATGCTATTTCAGAACATTTTAACTTTGAACAAACACTGTGCTTCCTGTGAATTACAATTGATCAAGTCCATTTTGCAATTTAGTTAACATCTCCATTAATTGTGCAACGGTTCTCTTGTATGCGAGTGTGAGAGCTCAGTACCTTCTCAGGTGATCCCAAGGCTATATTGCCCAGCCCTCGCACAGCCAGCATGCGCACAGTGCAGCAGGGATCTGATATCCTCTCCATCATGTTGTTCATCAACACATCTATCAACATCAACTCCGTCACCACATGATGGTTTAACAGCTGGATCCGGGAAACGAGAGCAAAAGAGAGGTGTCAGGATACCTATGTTATGATATTCTTTATTATTTAGTTGTTTACACTTCATGGGGTTAGCTGCCCCTTTCGAACACAGGAAAACAAAATGAGGTGCAATATTTCATAGTGCATCACCTCAGAAAAGAAAGCAGTAACGGTGACTCTCTGGCATTCGTAGATGTTGTTTAGGGACGGACACAGACACTCCACGATGGAGGGCAGCCTCGGACCAGCATGCTTAGCCATCGCCCTGCAGACGAACACACACATTTATTTCTAGCCTTATATATTGAGGAATTATTTATTTGGAACACATGTTCTACTAGTTATGAGACTATATGAAACGCTAGCTAGAGTACTGGTGAGGACATACATTTAAATTGTAGCAGCAACGATTAATCGATTGGCAAAAACCAAAAAGGCTGTTTTTATCTTGTAAAATGTGAATAGTATCTGCTTTCTTTGTTTTCATCAAATTAAACTGAATATCTTTTGGTTTTAAACTGAAAAACAAGACATTTAAAAGACATGTTTTGCTTTTTTATGACATTTTAATCTAAAAGATAAAATAAAAATGTAGGTCTTCTTATCTAAAATCAGCCCTCATTTTAGATATAGTGCAAAAGCAGAAGGATGGTGTTTTTCATATCAAGCAACACCTTAACATATTTATTTTTGAAAATGATTTGACTCCTGTTCAATGTAATAGTCGTACTCGTCAGTAACAGCATTTATCAACAGTACATTTCAGATTGAGATCTCCAAGTGACCCAGCTGGTGTGTGTATCAGAGTCCTGCACAGGTCTGATTTTCAAGACCCGCTCCCGCCCCACACCCGCGACGTGCAATACCGAACCCGCCCCGCTACCCGCACATATTGCCAATTTGTTCCGCAACCCGACCCGACCCGTCGGCACAAGATCCGCGACCCGACCCGAACCCGCATAGCCTATATATGAGCAGTGAAAACGTGCAATTATTAACACATGCAGTTGCATATTTGTCTCAAAAAGCGTGGGATGTTGGTTATTTTCTCCATCTAGTAACCAAAAGCCTCCCAGACGCTGGGTTTCGCTCTTGAGGAAGTGTTATTGAAAATGCTGTATTCTCCGCTAGAGAGCTTCACCTCAGCCATTTCGAATGCGGCGCACACAGCAGCAGATTGATGCGCTGCAGAGGTTATGATTATGCACGGTCCCGCGGGGGAGAGGTCTGAGGATTTAAACATTAAACTAAATTATCATTATTTCAATATATTTATTATGCAACACCCGCGACCCGACCCGCATCATCTTTGTTTTACCCAGAACCGAACCCGGAAAAAAGCGGTTGGAAAAATACCACCCGCGAATCACCTTTTTTGCGGGTCACCCGCCGGGTACCCGACCCGATGCAGGACTCTGGTGTGTATGCGTACCTTGCCAGCAGTGTGACTCCAATTACGTGTGCATTTGCTTCCTTCATTGCATCCCAGGCTTTATCCTCATCCAGTCTTTTCATCACCTCATCTAACTGAGCCCGTGCTAACAAGATCCGCAGAGCATCAGCTGCTACCCTGATACACAAAAACAAATGACACCTAATAGTTAGCACACAGGCACACTTCAAATTCAAGTTGAACAGACAATACCATTTACATTTTACCAGCTCTAAAGAGAAACATAAGCCCACCCTGCTACGTGGATGGAGGCAGTGTGTTTATTGTTGTTGTCCTTCGGTGCCGAGACCCCGACACTTGCTCCCAGTCGGACAGTGAGACAGGAGAAGAGCTGAGGGAACCGGCTGAGTGCCGGCTCCTGACTCTGACCATTTAATAACAGCTCTTTGAGACCACATGTCATCTGGAAGCAAAGAAAAGACAGAAACACATGCAAACATATGAGAATCATCCTCTTTTGCTACTTAAACATTTCCCTTTAATAGCATTGCTTTCATATTTATGTTGAGGGGAATTGTGCAGGATAAAATAAATCTGAATTTTTATCTCAAGCTTGATGCAGTACGATGTATTCAGTTTGAGACTCACTGCGAGCGGCTGATTGGTTGCCACCTTCGTCGTCCCTCCTCTCATCATTGAGTCCCTCTGGTCTACGTAGGGCGCCATGATGAGAAGCTTCTCCATCACCATCTCCATGATCTGATTGGCTACGATGGGGTCCGCCCCCAAGGCCATCCACATCTCACTGGTCCAACTGGACAGAGAGAAAAATAAAAAGTCATTTAAAAAATAAACACTTAGCTCTAAGAAATGTGAGAAATCCTTTGTCCTACAAAGGCAAAACATAATAAATGATATATATACCTGTCATACGGCAGTGGTTGGTTGACTAGTGTATTGACGACAGTCTGTAGATGCTGAGAAGCCAGGATTAGTACCGTCTGTCCCACTGCCACTCGCACCTAAGCATGGGTACAAGAAACAGATGAGCAGGGATAGCTCATTGATGATTGGATAGCATTTCACATATTAGCTAAACATTTATAAAAAAATATTCACATTATGCTAAATATCAAACACTGTCAGTTGGTACCTGCTCCTCTGTGATGTTCTGCAGACGCACATGTAGCACCTCCAGCATCTCTGGGACCTGACATACAAACAGGCAATGAATTTGATGAAAAGGCCTGTGTGTGTGTGTGTGTGTGTGTGTGTGTGTGTGTGTGTGTGTGTGTGTGTGTGTGTGTGTGTGTGTGTGTGTGTGTGTGTGTTCGTTCTACCAGCTCCTGCAGTCCTCCTCCTCTGTTCTTCAGCAGAGTATTGAGGATGACAGACGAGGCTCTGCAGCAGTTTGCCTGACTGTCAACCAGCCCTTCAAACAACATGAACACCAGCGTGGTCAGCTGCTGCTGAGGGAGGCGCTTGCTCATCACCTGACACACACAAAGATGCAACTAGGTTTGCCTACTATCTTGCCATAAACAGTGAAGAGAGGTAATATTGATTGCAGAATAAAGGCAAAACAACAAAACAATATTGAATGAACAGATATCTTCCTTGGCAGGGAAACAGAAGGATTGAACACATGTACTACAGGAGAAAGACAGCCGTGCCGAGTGTTACCTTGGTGAGGTCGGAGCAGGTTTTATATAGGACCGAGTGGTCAGGGTTATCCAGTTTTTCTTTTAGCAGCAAAAGACTGTCCACACCTTCATCCTTATAATCTAGGGAGAAACCTGCACACAAAATAAAAATTAGATCGGGTCAACGGCAAGCTTTGCATAAACTAGTTTTTTGAATGCATAAACGTAAAACATCTAGGTTAAAACTGGATTATATATGTTGAGTGAGAAATACAAATGTTTCAATTTACCCTCCTGGAATGTCTTAAATAAATAAACATTCTAGTTATATCACAAACAATGGATACATCACGTGAACTTTCATGCAGTGACTGTAAAACACACATAGTAAACATTTGTCTACCTTCATAGCGCAGCTGAATGTAAAGCAGGGAGTAGATACAGTCCACAGCAGCGGTGCGTACAGCAGGGTGAGGGTCAGAGCATCGGGGAGACAGGCGGCCCAGCAGAGCTCCAAGGTTGTGGAAAGTCACCATGTTCTACACAGAGAGGCGGGAAATACCGGAAAAGAAAGTCACAAAATGTACATTTGAACAGCTGGTAAAGAAACAAACATTACCACTGATAAGATCCTTGTTTAGGTGCATTACACATTTGAATGAGTTACAAGAATGCTGTTAAATATCAAACCTGAGAGACAAAGACTGAGGGTTGATGTGTGTGTTGTGTGTCTGTACCTTGACATTCAGGTTGTCCAGGTAGAAAGCCAGCAGATGGGAAATAGCTTTGACAGACCTCTCTCTCTCGTGGTCCTGCCCGGAGCTCAACCACGACTCAATGTGCTGCACAGCATAATAACACACATCATGTCAGACAACACTGTGCTGCAGTCATACAGCAGGGGAAGCTTCACAGCCAATGGACATCTAGCTAATCCAATTGTTCTTTTTAATTAGACAACCTAAAAACACAAGTCAAGGGAATAAAGGACAGGAGACACAACAAATAGTGGTGGTGGGATTTGGTACCAGCTAGCTTAAGCTAATGTGCAGCAATGTGCTAAAGATCTGCCACTAATTAGATCACGTCTAAAAAGAACAATAAAACCACGAAAGAATAATGCAAATATACAAATATTTAATTGAATGATTAGTAAAACATCACCTTAAAGATGTTCTGCAGGCCATCAGGAGTGGGGTCCCTGGCCAGAAAACTTCTCAGCAGATCCTGCAGTGCAGCCAGAGTGTCTTTGTACAGCGCCTGCACAGAAATACAAGGACATACAACATAACAGAATTAGAAACATATTGCACAAAATGAGGTTTGCATGTTTCAAAGTGTATGTGTTTTTCTTGAGAGGAATGAATGTGTAAATAGTTTAAACAGTGTGAGCACACATCTCTATCTTACTTTTCTCTGCTTGGGGTCCAGTGTCTCCTCGTCTTTGGTTTTCTCTGGAGTTTGTATCTCGGGTGGCAGAGAGAACACAGTGTTCACACACACCTTTAGCAGTTCGAAGCTCTCATTCTCACTGAGTGCAGGGTCCAGAGGCCTGAAGCACTACAAGTCAAGGATGAAACACTGGGAAATGATGGGATGTCCTGTTTTTGTGGACATTTGTGATAAACATTGAAGCTGAAGGATACATAAGGTTGGCAAAGGTGGTGATCACAAGATGGCGTAGTGGAGTCCTCAAGGAGTCAGCTGGCTCTGCCTTGATGAAATCCTGAATAGTGTAAATATAACAGCATGAATACAGATCAGAGAAGTAGTTTCATCCACAATTAAACATTTGTGACTTGTGGGGCTATACCATTTAAAACAATAAGTCATTTAAATACCATTCAGGATGGTAGAGTGATTGATCTTTTTTTAAGCCTAACTTTTATTTTTCATTGAAAGATATATTAAATGTTAATGGAGTCCTTTTTAAGAGGATCAGTTCCAAACAAGTTTGTTTTGTTAAGTGTGTAAGGTACAAATTGTAGACAGGGAAATCTTTGCGATATCATAATGTGTTTTCAACACATACAGTATTTAGCCTTATATATACTTAATATTGTGCTTCCTGCGATTTGAATATTGCACTAGTCCATATTGCAATCTCAACAAGTGTTGGATTAATTCTGCAACCCTAAAGTTAAACAAACTGAATTGACTACTGACCAGCAAGACATTGATGATCTCCTGTTTGCGAGAGAAGACGTAGCCTTGCTTCTTCACACACTCACTGATGGCTTTGGCTATGAGCCCAACACTCTGGACCAAACTGAGTTTCATAGTCAGGTCCTGTTATAGGGAGAGACACAAACAAGTAGGCTCACAATATGAAGAAAAGGGGTTGTTTGCATTTTCAGGAATGCAAACAACAAGGCCAACTGGAGCCCAGTTTAGCAGATGCAACTCTACAAGCGATTGAGCCAACACAATCCAAAATCATCATTCCGGCAGTATAAGAACAAAGCAATCAATGAAATCAATCCAAAAAGCGATATTGTAGATTGATCCTCCATGCCTATTGTATGGAGAGACACTTGAATCAGAGTTGTGTGATTAGAAATTAGAGATCGATTGACAGCAAACCACCAGCAGGCTCTTATTTAAAGAAGTCACAAAAGAGCAGTTAAGATTTAGCAAGACATTACAAAAGCCCTTTCACACTCCAAAAATCCACCATCAGGCAATGAAGGAAAGAAAGAATGACCGTGTCTGGACCGGAGGGAGATGGATCCAAAGGGGAAGGATTTTTATACTCATTTTAATTGGGATAAAAAGCTCATTTTCAATTTCAGTTCAATCTCAGTTTGTAGCAGTGAAACAAAAAACAGTAAGTCATTCTAACAGCGTACAACTGCATACATAATGCAGCATTATTGTAAACCAGCTCTTTAAAAAGGAGCCAAATAATGAAACCATAACATGTCTATTTGACAAGAAGCTTTTTACTCAAACCCATTTTCACATAAGTAATGTAGCGAGGATGTTGCTAGTAATGTAGGTCATTTAAAATAATTATAAAAGGATTCAGTAACGGCCAGAGGAACACACTTTGCTTTAGATGCAAGGTTAGAAACACCATCTAGTAACGAAGGCAATGTATTTTCATTAATTCACCCAAATCTAGAGAAGCTTAGAGTATCAAAGCCCCACTTCCTGCAGGCTATAAAAGTGGCTGCAAAATAAGATTAAATTGTTTTCTTTTTAGCGATGACCGGCCATTTGAACTGATCACAGCCACTGTTCTCAATCAATGCTGACCCTTTTAAACAGCCACCTTTTCAGTCTGAAGGGGTTTGATACTCCACAGATTGTTGGATCATGTTCATCAAACTATATTTCACTGAGGAAGAGCATTTTCACTTCTGACCAGTCAACTCTATTAACTGTGCATGTTTGAAGTAAAAACACAGTCATCAAATTAACCATATATTTAAGACACTTGTGAAATCTATTGCTCTACCAGTGTGAAATACAATATACAGCAAAGTAAATGCTTTTAGAAAAACCAGTTACTTCATTGTAGTAAGGTGTGTATTCTTTCCCTAAAAGACACTTTCCGTAAAAGTTTTAGTAAATATCACCACAACATGTGCAGAATTGTTGGTGAAAGGAGAGCGAGGTGAAAGAAAGAAAAGTTAACTGGCAAGTGAGACAGAGAAAGCTGAAGGAGAGAGAGAGGGCCCCGGAGTTCCTTCAACAATACCTTTGTCTCTACTTTAATCCCCAGAACCTGTGTGAAATAGAGTTAATAAAGTCATGAGAGCACATACAAATAACTCAACTGGGTGATGTGTGCAGAGGTGCGTGTGTGGCTGTTTTTGAGAATGGCATAATTTTACTTGTGATTTAACTAAAGTCAACACAGCGGACGACAGTGTTACTTCTGAAATCTGCAGATTTACCAACATACTAACTGCTGCCTCCCCGTTGCTATAGGGATTCATTCAACAGAGGGACATTTTCACAAGGTATAAAGCATGTTTGGACATATTTTTTAAAAATAAATGCAGACTGGTTTTCTGGATTTAATGCTTACCCCAATAAAGTAATCGATTCGTTATTTATGTGTTAAATAAAAATATAATTAATTAATTATTTAGATTTGTTCCTCCAAATTAAGAAAAAGTCACCGTTTGCTCCCTAACACAGCGAGATACACACATAAAGAAATGGGTTTAAATAAACAAGCTGACCGACATCACAGGGTCTATTTCAGGGCAATGTTGGGAGAAACACTTCAAGCAACAAACCTGAACTGACAACATAGAAAAAGTCTTAAAATGAGCCGCCCACTAGCAAACATAGAGGACCAATCAGTGAGCGGATATTATAAATGGTACAGTTTCAAACTATGGATCCATTTGGAAAACAGAAAACTATTTTAACTCTGAATTGCAATCAGACCTGTTTATCATATTTAACAAGTAGCTTTTATTACAATATTGTCTGTACTTCAACCCTTGTTTGGCCTCATTATCAGTGTCATTCTTCCCTGTTTGCAAGTTTGTGTCTCTTTAATAACAAAGTCATGTTACCTTTGTATGTACATTACCTTGGTATTGAAGTGTTTGCTGATGGCGCGGAGGATGTCTTGATCAATGCGAGTCAGTATCTTCTCCGGTGGTGCGTTCAGGGCCACATGACCATAACACAAGATTAATGTGCTTTTCACTTTCTCTACCTCGACATCGTTACGTTCCTGAGGAAAGGAAAGTGAAGACAGACAACAGAAGCGTGTTTAACACCAGCAGTTACACAACAGGATCTTCACATGACGGATATATGATAAATGTTTATTGTACTTTGAGAAGGTTGAAGATGCTCGGTGACTTCTTGAAGGCGTCCGACTTGCCGAACTCTTCCAGTTTGGCCAGAGTTCCCTCTAAGTGGCTGTTGGCACACAGACCCACCCCCATTGCAACTCCCTGACAGATCGAGAGAACAGAAACAAGAAGTCCAGGCATGAAAATGCAATAGCAATCATTGAGAAATGCTCATTTTTATATCAAATTCACAACACAGGAGAAATCCTCGTATGACATTTGTACCTCTCTTTCGATGGCATCACTGTGTTTTGCTGTGAGGAGCATTTCTTGCAGCTGCTTTTTAACCACTTCCTTATTGAAACACTGTTTGAGAGTCACTCCGATACATTGATACAGGAAACTCTAGAGAAAATGAAAAATACAAATTATATTACTGTAATTACATATATGATGTTAAATGTGATCAGTGCTGGTTTCTAGTCTAATATTATGTTCACCATCGACAGTTCTCATCTGACAGGTTTGGGAAGAAATACAGTTTGTACACTACATTTTTCTTTACTGAACATTTAAAATAATCTTTAACTTACTGTTGTTAAATAAACAGCATTAAGTCTCTACACTCAGGTTAACTGTTCACCTCAGGGGCTGTTATGTCATTTGTTTGTTTATTCCACACATGGCAGTTATTTTAAAACAAAACATGTACACTTGTACTGGTCTTTTGTTTTTGTATAGCGCATGGTGGAAAGGAGCAGGGAGAAGAACATCTTATTGTACCTGCCCCTTCTCATAAAGAGGCACAGCTTTGTTTGAGGAAGTCATGAGCCTTAAAGGATGGGAATCACCACTGAACACAGTCGGCATCTTGAGTTTTATTATGATCAACATGAAGCTCTAAATTAGGCTCACTGTGAGGGCCAACAACGACAAAACCATGTCAAATTATTTTATGTTACTGGGGACAAAACAATAGATTGAGTTCACTCGTTTGATTTGTGGGTGAAAAAGCTGAAGCTCTTACCTTCTCCTCCAAGGCGTTGTTATATGTCGAGAGGTATCTCGTGGCCTCTGCTGCCAGCTGACACACCCACTTGTCATCATCAATAGTAGACAACGTCTTAGACAAGAGCTGGAGAAAAGAATTTAGAAGAAAACCCACTTAATCGAGTCAGACAGTAATGTTTACTCAATTAAACAATCTTCCCAGGAATTTCTTTTGAATTGTTAGTCAGACATGGGATGTCTATGAGCAAACTATATTTAGGATAATATTCTCAAATAGAGTAAACAAGCCCACCTTCAGCAACTTTTCACCCCACTGCTTCTTATCCAGGCTCTCTGCTGTTGACTCTGAAAACAAACCACACACAGACTAAAACTAATGTTCATGAGACAGAAAAAGGGAAAGGATCCCAAAACATCTGCACCCTACATATGCGTAAACGCTGTTAAAAAGCACAGCAAGTATCCACTCGGTTTCTCCTACAGGAAAGCAGGCTTCCTTCAAAGCTTTTTAATAAATATAAACATAGAAATGATCATGTTCACATATGTTCATCATACCCTCTAAAATGGAGAGCAGAGGAGGTATCTCTTTTTCCCAGAGTATCTCTGTGTTGGGGTGGATGTTGATGCTGAGGATCTGAAGGAGAGAGAGGGAGGGAGCTCCGTGACCTCTGCTGCTGAACGGGAACGCTGCATTCACCTGGGGCACAAACCACCATACACACACACAAAGACACACAAATACCAGACAGGGGTGTTCAGATTACTAAGTACATTTTGAGTAGGATTAGTATATTACCCTTTTCATCCCTGTTGTATGTTGAATATACAGAAAGAACAGCTCTAAATATTAAAATTACAATATTTTAAGTCAAAATGTGTGAACTTCAGACTCGACAACGGATGATAATTATTAGGCATGACAAATAGTTGTCTAACACAGGCCCTGGATTTCATTATATTATACTAAATGTATTTCTATTTCTTCAGCTGTTTATGACTGGATGTTCAGTAAGCCTTTGCTTTAAACTCTAGTCACAAAAAGATGTGACAGTTTGGCTCCATATAAAGTTACAAGAAATGTGTTCTAGTTATAGAGTTGGATTTACTTACCAGCAGCCTGACCATTAGTGTTTGAGGAGAGGGCAGATTGACTGGAGGACAGAGAAGACACATTTTACTTGATGTTGTGATCATGCAGAACAATAAGAATGATAACTTTCTCAAAGCTGCTCTTTAGGACTGTCTTTGCATCTAAATGGAACAACTGTTTTGGATATGTATTAATCGTTTAAGTAAGATGTCATGCAAAAGAGGAAGTCAAAGACATCACTTTGGTATTTCTCCCTATTATCTGACATTTTATAGACCAAATAATCACCAGAATAATGGATTATTTGCATCCCAACAGTACATGGTCGGTAAATATTGCCCCTACCTTCCACAGTAAAGTCTATGTTGAAGTTGGGCTCCTGGTTACTTTTCTTCTTGCTGCCCAGCACGATCAGACTCTTACACAGAGGCGTGGTGGCATTGCTGAACTGAGGGGGGGTCAGGTAGTACAGCAGCTTCGGCCACAGCACCTGAAAACAACAAAATATACTATAAGTTTCTAATCGATGTTAATTTGTCTAACACATACAATGGACAACAACTGCTGTTAATTTAACCTGAAATCAGGGCCGGCCCTCGGCATAGGCAGTATAGGCGAATGCTAAGGGCGCATCAACCCATAGGGGCGCCAAAAATTGAAAAAAAAAAGAGTTAGAAATAATTCTTTTTTTTTTTTATTTCATAACAACACAATTTCCCGATTTTGGATCAACAAAGTACATCTTATTATCTTATACTAACAGAACTACGCCTATATTGCGTACAGCACCCATAAACTATGGCACACCCCCCCAAATCAAGTTGAACTGCCCCAGTCCCAGTAAAAACCAAAGGTTTATGTGAAATTGTTCTTTTTTTGAAATAATGGTTTTAGTGTGCAATTATAGGTTTTAATTTTGTATTTGTATTCATTTAAAATAAATCAAACTCCCAAAAAACGTACACAGCTTCTGTGTGCTTTTATTAACATTGTAATTTACTGTGTAAGCGGCCGCGGGGGAGAGCTTTAGAGAACTCTCCTGAAAGACTGAGCGGCTCTGATAACCTCAGCTCAGTGAGGTAAAGGCACACCTTTATATGATCATTATAGTTATAAAAAATAAGAGAACAGGTGAAAAACAGGTATAAAATACTGACAGTACAAAAAAGTTGTTATTAATAAACAAGAATACAGTTTGAAAGGAGAGTGATTTGTAAAATATCCATAAAGAAAAAGAAAATCTGCTTACAGTTCTGTTTCATCTGGGTGTTGAGAGATGTATCCATAGATCTCCTAATGTTGCTCTCAAAGTGCACCAGATTGATGCTTTTAACTTCAATATTAAAAAAAAAGTCTTCCCGGGGTGCATGCCCCCGGACCCCCCTAGAGGAGGTGAGGTCCCCTCCCCCACTTAAATCATGTTCAAATGGATAGGAAACTAAATACAGTTGCACACATCTTGTGTCAATATCTTTCTGTGTTGGTGGTCATGCCACAACCGTGCACGCGCGAATCATAGTGAGTGTCTGCATTTTCGGGGGGGGGGCGCCAGCTAAAATCTTGCCTAGGGCGGCAAATTGGTCAGGGCCGGCCCTGCCTGAAATAATCTGTTTTACAGCTTCAAAAAGAAATGCAACAGTGAAACAAACATCAGTCGTTCATTTTTTTTGGGAACCCAGATGAATCCGTCAGCAATAGATAGTAGGGCTGCTTGATTATGGCAAAAATCATAATCTCGATTATTTGGGTCAATAATTGATATCACGATTATGAAAACGATTATCCATTTACTTTGAAAACATCAATTTATTGGAGAAGAAAAATGTGAACAGTATGTTTTTAACAGTTGATTACCCTGAACTTTAAGTATAACTCAACTGAAAAACTTTTTTTTAATAATAATAATAATAATAAAAAAAAGAATCGTTATATTTCGATTACATTGTTTTCGTAATCGTTGCAAGCCATAATCGTAATTGCAATTAAAATACGATTAATTGAGCAGCCCTAATAGATAGTCTACGTACATCAGCGAGTCGTCCCACAGTGGTGGTCAGGAGGTGCAGGGTGTTGTCGCACATCGACCTCAGAGCCTCGTTGGTCACCTCCTCTGGATCTGCGGGCTTCTGGCCTCTCTGGAGACACACAGATGGATTCATGTTTTAGATTCTAATCTTAAGTATGTTATCGTGAAATGTAAATAGGCTTCAAGTTTGATCCACTTGATTTGTAAGCCTTGTAAGTCTACACCTTCTCATAAAACGCTCAGCTTTATATGAACTTTCAAACAAATCCACTGATTAAGGTTAAATCCAACAGAAGTTGTACCTGATATGTGTCAGGTAAGGCGCAGTGTTGTACGATGAATCGAACCAGCAGCTCCCCCCCCTCCAGCTCCAGGTAGCCGTGATGAGCCATCGCACTGATCACCTGCACCACGCGCTTCTTCACCTGAGACACATTCTTATGATTGTCTCAACAAAAATCATACCAAAAGGAAAACTCAACTGTTGGTCAATGGTCACATAGAGAGTGTGTGTCTGCATGTGTGTTACCTTGTTGCTGTGGTCAGCCATTGGTTGTCTGATGCTGACCAGAATCAGCAGCTTCTTATTCTCCATTGTGGAAGCTGCAATAACACAATTAGACACAAATAATTAACGGATAAATAATAAGGGTTGTGTCGACTACATGAGTTTGATATGATAGAAGACGACTGAATGACTCATTTAATCATGCCAAATGAATCAGTGATGTGTGTGTAGTAACGGATAATAGGAGCTGTTGGGGATGCATGTGGGCTGTGCAGAATCTTATTTTATTCTAAACTTCTATTGAGATTTTTTTGTAATATAGCTTTGAATGTCTGTTGGCCTACCCTGAAACTAAATTGTCAATTCAACTGAGAAAAAAAACGAGTTTCTTTTTCTTAATTAAATTAACTTTCTACAACGAATATAACTCCTTGTATATGCGGCAAGAAGGAAGGCAAATCATTTTTTGAGTGCAGCAAAATGTTGTTTATGAAAGTCTCAAGTGTGTTTTCTCACTGGTGGAATTGATGAAGTGACGAAGGACGGCCAGGGAGCCCAGCCTGCTGCGCTCATTGCTGTTCTCCAACTTCTGAAGAACAAACATGACCAGCCGGTCTGGGAAGGAGTTTGCTGGAGAGACGAGTGGAGAGGAGTTAGAAAGAAAGAGATTAAAATGTAAAATCCCATAATTTTCTCATTCATACAAAATCAGGAACACAGGAATCCCCAGGTCTATTTGTCTCCGTCTCTCAGTTTGTGTGAACAGATTGACAATCTTTGTGTCAATGTGTAATCTGTAAATGTAAAACCCCTTCCACAAATGAAAATAAAAACAAATGTGGAAAAATATTTTGCCAATTAAAAAAAAAAAGCCCAAGTAAAAATAAGATAATCTGCAAATACATTAAATAAATTACAGGTATATGAAAATGCATTTTTGAAAATCACAACATTTACATCTTGCGATCAGGCATTCGTGAGTCCAGTTTTTATTTGTGTTATCAAAAAGAATTTGTTGATCTCAATTCTATTTGTGAATTTACATTTTACTCACACAGAGTTTAAGACAAAACACAAACACCATTGAGACAAGAAAAGCAAGATGTTGAAGGGAAGAGAAGTGGACCATCAGCCACAGCTAATATGATTATGTTGTGCTGGACGCTGAGTCCGGCTAATGGCTGATCGCATTACTGATCTTGTGACTCCATAGAACTAAAACAGATAGAAATGCTGTCAAACAACCTTCAGCTATTACCAAACACTTAACCTGGTCATCACAGACTCTTCTTATAAATAATGAACCACATTGTATATGAAAGCTTCAGTACCTAGTAAGCTGAAGCAGCGGAGGACCTCGTTGTGGTTCTTGACAGTAGGAGGGTTACTGTAGTCTATTGGTGCAGAAACCTGGGAGGAGAAAGGAGATGTGTCAACTTGAGCCCTCAAACAAGTTCTGGTGAGCTCTGACATGTCTAAATAATTACATAGAACAGGTTTATTACATCTCAATGGTAATGGCCAGATGTTTACCTCAATCAATTACCTTTGTAGCAGTCATAATAATAATAATGAGGAAAATACCTTTGACCTGCTAAACAGTTTTAAGGTTTTGAGTCAGATCAGTGTGATAGGAATATCTGTAGGTGTGGTTAAGATTATGTTGCTGTAACATTCTGATGAAACACTCACAAGACAATCCAGATCATGCTCACATATGGTTGTAAGACTCATTGTGGTAACCTGTTGCGACATAGCAAGGCATAGGGCCAGCTCAGTCACAAGGTTATGCAAACATCTGACTGCAGCACCCCTGACAGTCATTTGACACATGTCAAAAAGAAAGCCGCTTAAGGTGAACCTACAGTGAGATGCAAAGCCAGTGTGCCCAGTGCTTAGCCTCAGAGTTGTGATTTATGAGGTGAACCGTTCTGTCGGTAAACAGAAGGATTTTGACATTGCACAATGACTGCATTACAGCCAGTATGACACAGACTTAAGTATTGTGATAGAAAGTGCTGATCAGAGGTCGCGTTAACCAAATATATTCCGTCTATGACGGAATTCTTTTGACAATGACGGAAAAATCTGAAAGCAGTCCGTCATTTTGACGGATTAGAACAAACTCAGAACAGCGCCAAAGTTTCCCCGCAGCAGGGCTCCGGTGTTATGCCCTTATGTCGTTTCCAGACCTAACTATGCCGTACAAATCATTGAAATGTCTGGGAGTTTATGCTTTACGCTGTGGCGCGCTCCCGCGAGGTGCAGTGGGCATGCACAACACGGCATAACACTGGCGCCAATCCCCCCCCCCCCCCCGTTGACAGTTCACGAGCGTGCTCTTCTGCCGCCCCCCCCCCCGTCAGTTGTGTACAGACCGACGGGTAATAATGGATTTTGACGGAAATTTTACGATCCTGTCCGTCAAAATTACGGGCAGCGAAAAAGTCTAGCGCAACCTCTGGTGCTGATTGAAACCAGCAACCGACAGTGGTCATACCACACAGATCCACGTGAAGGTGATGTGATGTACTAATGTAAGAATGTTATGCTTGTGGTTTGCTCAAGTGATGTTATTGGGCACTCTCACTTCTGTTTTTTTTGTTAGTTATTAACCATTTCAAACGTTTCACATCAGGTCTCCAAGAAATGCATTAGCTGAGCTTGATGGTCTGAACGGTACCTGGTGTGGATTCAGTTCAATTCATTTATTCACA
This sequence comes from Pseudochaenichthys georgianus, assembly GCF_902827115.2. Lineage (NCBI taxonomy): Eukaryota > Metazoa > Chordata > Actinopteri > Perciformes > Channichthyidae > Pseudochaenichthys > Pseudochaenichthys georgianus. The sequence goes on from NC_047518.2 coordinate 11,627,004, forward strand.
GAGTAACATCATATGACATAATGGAGATATACTACACCCCAATAGTCTATCCAAAACATTAGTAAAGGAACCCAGACACAATATACTGTATGCTACTAGCCCATCTAGAATTGGACAATTGGAGGTATATATATATATATATATATATATATATATATATATATGAGAACAGCAGAACATCTTGACGAGTATGATTTCTGCAAATTGTCCCCTTTTTATGAGCGTCTGTGTCATGTGTCTGTGATGTGCTGCATTGTTTGATTTAGTATGTGTGTACCTGTTGATGCAGGGCAAAGAGCAAACTGTCCAGTTGTGTCTCCAGCACTCTGCTGCTCATGCTGACAGAAGCATCCAGAACTTGGCACAGACTCTGAGTGGAGGCAGAATAAAGAAGTGAAACAAAGTTTAATTGACAGAAATAAAGAATGAATGCTCATAAAAGTCAGGAGACAGTTGTGAATGATGGCCATGAAACAAAATGCACTGCACTACAAACCCACCTTGCTAATGATATAGTGCTCGTTGTTTTTCTTGTACAGGGACAGGATGGCAGGAATGAGTTTAGGAATCTGCTCCTCCAGTTTATCACTGGCCATCAGATGGCTCATAGAGCCCACCGCCTCCGCTACTGTCCACCTCAACTGGAACACAGAGACAGGAAGTCAGGTGACAGGCGTTACAGAGATGATGTGACAGATTCACTAAATAGTAACCTTTACTAGAACTGTGTGAATAGGGAATACATAAAAAAGGTGAAGGCATGGAAAAAGGTGAAGAAGAAATCATGAAGCTCAAAAGATAATAGACAATGTTTTGCTACAGGGAGCTCACCTTTGACTCCCTGCTTTGTAACCAGTTATTGAAGAGGATGTCGAAAGCAGCATAGATTTCACTGGAGAATGTGTCCTTCCTGACTGTGGGATCTGGAGCTTTGTCCAGGTTGGCGAGGTACTCCAAGATACTGTCGCTGAAGTGACACAGAGCTGCAGAAACAAACAGAGGGAAAGGGAAATTAGGAAGAGGGAAAAACCATGTGAAGTGTTTTAGGAGAAGGATATTATATTATTCAACATTTATGAAGACTTGATAAAAGCCTGTAGGGAGGTTCTTACCTGAAGAGAAGACCCACTTCATGTTGTCCTGTTTGGCCATGCTCAGCATTGGCAGCATGGTGCCCAGAATAGCATTGAGGAAGGGTACCATTCCATAAACTAGAGAACAAGGAAGAATACAGCATACATGAGACCGTATTAGCTCTCACTTCCTCCGTGCTAGGAGAAATTGTACCAATTGTTAACAGAAAAGCATGGAGGGAACTCTGTATCGGTCATTGATTTACAGTTACTCTAGCTAATTCCTCTAAAAAGTCAACATAAATCTAATTCAGTTGACACAAAGAACTACAAGGACAGCTACTCAGAAGCAGCCACTGATACAAGTCATTTCATATTGAGCATTTAGAATGTTCATAAGGAGTCATGATTTGATATCTATTATATACTGTATAGTAGGGATGGGAATTTGAAAGCAAATGTATATTCGAATATTCGACCCCCCAAAAAACGGTTAACCGAAATGTACATATCCTATAAAAAAAATTCAGAATTTTTTTTTTTTTTACCCAATTTCTTTTCAATAACTTTTGGGAATAAATAAATACATGTTCAAATAAGTGTAGAAACCAAGTCTAATTTGTCAAATGTATTGAACTGGTGATCACAGTTTGAGAGCTATAGGACTACAACTTTCATGTGCGGAGGCGAATCACAATCAGCCAGCTGTAGAGAAGACCCTCTCAGCTGGAACGGAGGTTGCGGGTATAGCAAGGTATAGTATGTATATAAGTTTAATTTGGCATAGTTTGACCTCTACACCGCACTCACTAACCTGGTCGAAATATTTCCACACATTACTCCTTTTTGACGCCATGTCTGTTGTGTAGGACTCTTCTTAGTGTAAATAATTACCGGACTATGACTGGTAAAATATGTTGAATACCGGCAAAACTAAATCTCTCCTGTCAAAATGTCTATGTACTTTGCCGCCACACACGGTTGCCAAGCAGCGTTTATTGTTGTTTAGGCTGGCCACTCATGTGTCGCGAGTGTTGACAGGGGGCGGGGGAGCACGCTCATGAACTGTTAGCGCCGGAACCTCGCAACGGCTGCGGAGCGCATTTGCGCCACATTTGGGCCTAAGATGAGGTTTGAGTCTGCGTGATCTGCGTGTAGGGAGGGGCAGCAGCCATGTCATTGGCTAGAACTAGCTAGATCTGATGGATTTGGACATAAACGCGAGTGAAGTATAACCGGACGCGAGAGAGAGAGATCAGCACCTGCAGCTCTGCCCGCTGTGAGGGACCGGTGAGCTGAGCAAAACTATGGCACTGTCGTGTATATGTATATATATATATATATATATATATATATATATATATATATATATACACACATTGAATTATTCAATTTGATAATATGTAATCAATTTAGGCATCACTCCCAAAAACAAAAAATTAATACAAATATTCGAATACCTGAATAATTTCGAATATTCGATTAATCGTTCCCATCCCTACTGTATAGTATATATATTTATATTATACAAAATTAAAGGCAAAGCCAGGCAAGTTTATATATGTAGCCCTGATTTAAAATAAGCAAGAGTTGCAGGAGATCTGCAGTTTGGAGCATAATAACTGAACGCTGGTTTTACATCACAGTAAATGCACATTTAGAATAAAGACGACATGCATACAAATGTGTACAGGACGCAGAAGCAGTAGATGTCGTATGGGACCAATGTTGTGTGCTCCTAAACAAATCAAATCTGGTGGTGTGCAAACATTTTGTCCAATAAAAGCTGTTTTAAACAGGTTTAACATGTTTGTGTCTTTCTCAACATCACTCAATAACTGATTGAACTTCCTTAAGTAAATATATTCTCACCGTTGGAATCTGAAAGGTTGGCTAGTGTCTTGACCACGAAGAAGTGAGGAAGGAGCCCCGGCTGAAACTTGCTTAGTATCTCCTCCATGATGTCATTGATGTGCTTGTTGCCCACAGCGACCAAAATATTACTGGCTGCCTGCTGCCAATCAGGGATGACCTCCTGAGGGAAACAGAAAGGCAGAAAAAACATTAAAGAACATAGCTCATCCTCTTCACTCTGGATTAAACAAAAAAAAACAAGAAAACATTTAAATCTGACATTTTACCTTTGATCGCGTCATCTCATCTGAGGCCAGAGAGATGATACTCTTGATCCTGGGGTTACTGATCTCCTCTATCCTGCAGCCCACAATCAGCTCAATAGTCTGAAGAATCACAACTCTGTGGCTCACCACCAACTATAAAGAGGTGGAGGAGAAGAAAGGAGAGACAACAAGAGAAGCAATAAAAGGAAATATCTATTTTAAAACAAAACTGAGAAGTAATAATGTCAAGTTCAATGTATTCAACTGACTGCAACGTAGGCTAAATATAATACACAATATTCAACAACTTCTCAATGAAAAAGGACATTCTTTGTGCAGTGTCACTGATGTTTCCCTACATATTTCCCCAGTGTATCATCTGTAATCACAGTCATGGGCTGAGACTGTATGATAAGATCATACACACACAAGCTGATTCAGAGCTCTATTGGGACATTTATTAGGAGCTAATGTGTTACAAATACAAAATAAGGACCAGGAAATTAACCATTTTTTCTATAGGCCCATGCAGGTCAAATCTAAGCAGGTTAGAGGAAGAATTGAGCAATATTTGTCATACAATATCTCAATTGTATTATAGTACAGCTTCTGGAAATTATGTTGACAAAACATGTTTAAAAAGAAAAATGTGTATGTTTTTTGGAAACTCCAGTGGATTAAAGACTTGTAACATTAAGACTCAAGTTTAAGCTCAATTGGCAGAAAGCTATTTTGAATATTTGTACAATTCATCATTTAAGTAATTCTGAAATATTGCTGTTTTTGGACTGTTGGTGAAACAGTTTCATTATGTTCTATCATTCATAGACCAATTAATAATATTAATAATAAATTATATTTCTATAGCGCTTTTCTTGAACCCAAAGACGCTTTACATTTGGGAGGGAGGGTAGACAAACAAAGAAAACAAAAAAGAAACAAAACAGAAAAGCAGTCAGGATTAGTGATTGATATATCAAGATAATGAATCGAAAATGTACATCAATAGTGATTTATGCTGCTTGACTCTCATTAGTCAAACCTCAAGCTGAAAATCTGATTCTCTCTGTGACAGAAATGCACCACAAATACACACAAGTTTACATCTTGCATGTGTGGGAAACCAAAACCACATGCTAGAGGCCCTTTAGGTATGACCAGATTCCACAGATTAGCAGTACAACAGGGGGTCACATGACCAAAATTCAATCAAAACACAGAGATGTCCATAATATAAGTTAATGGTGTTCACCCCCTGTAGCTTCTAATCTGTACACTGGGGTTACAGACTGCAGTCACAGCAAAAGAGCACTTTAACTGTTGAGAAGTTCCCAGATGGTGTTTACCTGACACTAATGGCAATATCAGAACTAAAGGAGAGTAAATGGTAGTAAAAGCATGCTCATGTATACCAGTCATGCCGATCTGGCTCTTTTGGCAAGGGCTACAAGAGTGTGTACTGATAATTATGTCCACTGGTTACCACGGTATGGTTTCTTAGACACACACAGTAGAAGTAGTGGGATAGAGCTGTTTCCTGGGGATTTACCTTAGGGTGTTTCAGCAAGTAGTCCTGGCACATGGCTAACACTCTGTCTGGCTGCTGTTTTCCCAGGGTCAACATGGACTTCCTGACCTGCTCCTGGACCTCTGAGTCTTTATCAGTGGCCGCGTCTAGAAGAGCCAGGGTCACCTCTAGAGGGGGAAACCACAGAATGATGAGAAATATGAGTATGGAGATTCAAATGTAAAACACAAGAAAGAGAGGCCCTAAACACAAATGGCTAGAAAACAGTTTGAGACACCAGTGCCGCAAAACCTAGGGCAACCTGAGAAAAATGTGCATGGTTTAGAACAATCAGAGCAAATTCACAACTGTAGATGAATAGAGGCGGAGATCATACAAATCGGGAAAAAAGAGAAGAGCTCACGTTCCACCTCTGTGTCCTCCATGATGTACAGCCAGAGGGATGGCTTCCTGTAGCCGAGGATGTAGCTTCCTTCCTGGGATACAGATGGGCAGAGGCTGCCTGGAGCTAAGGAACATAATACGATATGTAGATACTAAGTAAATATATTAATTCATTTGACCCTTTCAGTGGTTTTGCAGACCGCCATGTTCTTATTTTTATTGAAAGGTTTTTACTGGACCCCTTGAAATGTTAATCTCCTCATGTTAGGAGCAAATTAAGCATGTATAGTCAGTGATATATTTATCTATAATATCTGATTTTTTTTTGTTGCTACAACGTCATGGCACTGGTGCTTTCTGACACAACTTTTGGTTTTCTCTCATCGTCATGTGTGACACCAAAAAGCAGGTTGACTAATGACAGCAGACAAGAAGAAGAAGATGGTTTAGAGCTGATAAATAATAGCTTCACTAAAGCACATGTTTGTCGTTGACCAACATCTATCGAAGTATATCTGGATGAACTGAATATGCTTTAACATCTCACTATCCTTGCAGCTGTCTACGCTTTAGTTACCTGTCTACGCCGCCTCCTTAGCCACTAACCAGTAGACTACGAAGAAGAAAACAACATATTATTAATACAAAGCTATATGAGGCTGACATTGAAAGAAAACGGCTCTCATTATTGTCCAAGTATATTCTTGACGTCATGTCTTTTGTAGCTTGTGTTATAATTGTGTATGCGTCTTTAACCTCATTGAAAGATGATGCTGCAGACTTGTTAGCATGCTAACCTAGCATCTGTTGCTACGGAAGACAGCGTCCTCACACCGCAGAATGAAGGAAAACAAGAGCGTTGCTAATTGGGATAACTTACCAAGTCTTAGTAAACGTTGGCTGAATAATTACCTCTGACGACTGCTTCTTCTCTCGGTTTGAAACAATAGGTTTTCCCTGTCAGTGTGGTCGCTGTGTGCCTGTCTGTCAGTGCAGGTGAGGTGAGGTGTAAACACGCCTGGTCATGTGCTTGTGGACAGCACGAGCGCATCAGGCAGGGGGCGTGGTCAGAGAGTCATAGAACTGAAGCACATAGAGCTGCTATTCAACCTACAAACCATGATCAAGTCTGCTTTAGTAGAGTGAGAACTCTCTTATGCATGGCTTCACTTCGTAATCAAGTTATTTTTCTCGTGGTGTGTGTTTCTCATTTCTCTGTGTATCAACAAGTACCTTTAAACCAGGTTTCATTCTGACACAAGCCAACAGTAGTGAATTAAGTTTTAGATCCAAAAAATCCATTACAGGTTTAAACATGTAAACAAGTTTAACTTGCTAAACAGGAATGGCATAAAGAGAATCTTATTTTAAGTATAATTAGTAGGGTTATATAAGTTATTTTATTGTGTAATTGGAAAGGGTCTCCGGAAGTGGTTTTGGGCAACAGTGTCTGTTCTTGTCATTTGTACTTATAAACTGTAAAGTCAAACTAAGAATGCTAGTAAAATGAGAAAACAAACATTTGGTGAGCACAGAAAGACATGAATCTTTTCTACAGTCCAGGTTGTTATGAATCACAAAGATGTAACAACACGTGTATCTACAGCAATAGATACATATAGATCACTGCAATATTACAACAGGATCAAAACACGTAATTAAAATGGCCAGGTCACTGATATCAAAGTATCTTTTTCTTTTTTTTTTAAAGCTGCAGGTTGAATTTTTGACAATTTTCCTTTGAATATTTGTTTACTGTACATATGAATATAAAAGTCCAAAATACCTTAGAGCTTCACTAAGTGAATATAGCAAATGTGTTTTGTGTATACGTTTGACATGCTGCCTATTATTACTTTAAAATGGATATTTCCAAAAATATTTAATTAATAAATGTATAGTACAAGTCCCTTCTAGTGGTAGTTGCCAACCATTTATACAAGTTCTTCCACACTAAAAATGCTTTGTAAATCTGGTTAAGTCAAATATGGCTTCAGTTTAAAGCCTCTCATGATAAATATCTCTCATTTACGGTTTAAAACAATACATATTAGTGCTTGATGATTACATAAAGGTAATATATGTTTAGTTCAAGCTGAAAATACATGTCAGTATCAGAAAAAACAGTGTTATTTAATCTAAAAGAACAAGATGTATAATGCTTACATTTATATCAGAAGAGCAGCCACGATGCATGTAAATAAAACAGTTAAGAAAATAAAGATATAAAAAGCATCATTAACATATAAAACCTATTTTCAATGCATTTGAGTAGAAATAAAATGAGACCATCTGTCAGTGTGCAACATTTAAAATGTTGAAGGTAAACATTGATTGTGACTTTTAGAAAATGTTTCATTTTTTTCTAACACAAATCATTTTACCCTGTAAAACACAGACATCACGATTATCCTGTAAATGAACTTTTCCTTTTTTATAATATAATTCAAAGTACACAGAACAACAACATCTACAAAGGGCACCTCCCGCATGAAGTCTCTGTCAGTTTTCGTTTTAACTTTAAGCTGGGAGATAGTTAACCAGCTGTCGTCTCACTTTAACAGCACAGATGTGTAACCACCAAGTGTTAACAAACCTCAACAATCAGGATTTCCCCTCCAGTCTGTCAGTGAAGACTGACCTTTCTCATAGCAGCTGTATCCAATGTGACCCAGCTAATACAACTGAGTGATTGTTTTTTATTGATCTTCTTTTTTGGTCTATAAATTATTCACACTTTTATTTATTTCATTTATTTTTTCTTCCGATTTCTGGCCTCATGCATCGGCAGTGTCTGATCCTGGCGGTTTTTTCCTGTGAAAAAGAAATAATTCACAAATTAGATATTTGCATAAAACATGCAAGTGTAAAGAACATCAATTATTTGCTTTACTTCTACGCCTAATTAAGCAGCAATGGCCAGAGTTTAATTGTTTTCTTCAAGTCAAATACTGTTGTTGCCAGAGTAAGTATTGTTGCTCCTGTGGGTATTGTCCACAGTGACCATTGCATGTATGTAAAATATGTGTGATGTGTATTTGTAAAGCGCTTTGAGCACTGGAAAAAGCGCTATAATAAATGTAAGGAATTATTAATTATTATTATTATTATTTCAAAAGCTTTAATAACTTATTTTCAACTGCTTTTTTAAATTATGAATTCCAGCCATCAGCTCTGCATATTGGGGATGGGCGCAGGCACTGACTTTGGAAAACATTCATGGCAGCGTGTTTGCTGTATAGGGGAGTGAATGAACATACTCGTGTTTGGTAAGGGAGGCTTTGTCGCAGGTGATGTCTGGCAGCGCCCCCCCCCCCTCCTTAGGGAATGTCTGCACCCCCGCATTTTGCACACTGCCTCTCGGAGTGGATAAGCCATTCAGCTTCACTTCTCTGCAGCCACACAAAGATTTCATATGTATTAACTTGATGACGGACAACCACACAAAGTGCTATTATGTGAACATGATAACAGATACATGAATATACCAAGAGAAACTCACCTATTAGTGGTTCCCTCTCCTTCTTCAAGCATTTTGAGGCCTGGGACCTTCTGTCCAAACAGTTTCGTAGAGATGGACATAAGCAGGCCGCAGCGGTTTCTGTAGCTGCAGGTGGTGTCCACCACCAGGAATACAACCAGGAAGATCACCATGACAATGCCAAACACGGTGCCTTTTGTCATGCTGCTCACTTTGGCTGGAAGGAGAGAGAACAAAGTCAATCTGAGAACTCATTTTTCCACCACCCCCAGGTTAGCTTTAGGCTACATTTCCTGGTTAACAGGCATGGATGGAACCAAAACAAGCTGGCCACCCCATGGCTTTCAGCTGAAAAATGTCACTCAAAGAGATACGTCACCAGGAAGAGACACTAAAGAGCATGAGGAACATAAAACAACTGCAAAAGGTAAACTAACACCTAATATTACTACAAAGAGACACATAAAAACCAACAATAGACTCAAAATGTGACCAAGAGGCTCAAAATTACTTCAAAGAGACTCACAATGAATAAAGAGAAGCACAACAACTTCCAAAAAACTAAAATTGATTAAAAAAAAGAAAAAGATAATTAAACAGCCACAAAGTGACACAAGGCATGTTTTGCTTCTATGTAAGAGAAGGCATTTACATGTCTGGGCATAGGGGCCTGTGTCTAATAACCTGCCCATGTCGAGGGGGCTTTTGAGGGAGAAGAGGACTGAGGTGGGTCCAGGTGAGACTGACAGGTAGTGAGGAGGACCGGGCTGGGCTGTGAATCAGGAGGCAGGAGGGAGGTGAGTCAGATGGTTGCTTATAAGTAGAGATTCAACTTGCTTTTCCTTCATTCTATATATTGAGAACATAAACTCTTACTGTATATTGCAACGTCTCTCGATGCGTTTCCCGAGTTGCTGACAGCCATGCAGGAATACAGTCCACCATCAGAGGGCACTACCTCATCAATCACCAACGCACCATCTTCAACACGGACATGACCAGAGCCAGAGTCCTGCCGGAGGGAGGCACACAGGGAAATATGCAATCAGATATGGTTCCAAGTACTATTAGTGTGTATAAGTGTTTAAAGTCAACACGCAGCAAATATGTCAGTGAGTTAGATAGAAGTATAGAGTGCCAGTCTACAAGCACATGATTAATGGGTTGATCAAAACTTGCTATGCCAGATTGATTGACATGGGCTTTGGTTACTGTGGCAAATGTAGAGCGGGCAGATGATGCATGGATCCATAAACTTCTACCAACGGGTGTAAGAAAATGTACACTTCAGCGTTAAGATTATTTACATGCAAAGAATTGTGATAAACAGTGGCTGAGTTTGTATAAGTAGTGCTATGATGTTAGATGTTAGATGGAGAGTGCAGGGGTTTGTATATTGCATTGCTTACAGTATCAGAATACGGAATCACAACCCCTGTATTATGATACTGTTGTATCTACAGATTCCTCAGATCTTACCAGTGTGTGTCCATTTTGCTTGTTGAGCCAGTGCAGCTCAGGCTGAGGATGACCGGAGACGTTACAGGACACAGACACACGCTCGCCCACTGACACACTCTGCTGCTCTGCTGACACAAACACCTCTGGAGGCCTCTGAAATAAAACATCAAGTGTCATTATAGTACATAATGCATGACGCAAACATGTCATCATGGGTTAAATGCAGCATGTCTAACGGCCCCTTGAAGCTTCAACGCTTCTGTCCATTCACTTTGAATGGGGTGACGTCACGCTTTGCCGAACTGCATTGTGGGGCTTTGCTTTGCTCGCTTCAAAAGTAGAGCAATGTTCAACTTTTGAAGCTTCTACGGAAGTGTCAGCCAATCGAATCATATGCCAGTACAAGCTCTAGCCATTCAAACCGCGTGCTTGTGTGTCTGGGGCGGGAGATTCATGTGATTGGTTGTTGGTCGAGCTTCAGACAAGCCCGCCGGCATGAAGCTTCAAGGCTTCTTCCCATTCACTTTGAATGGGGTAACGTCACGCTTTGCCGAACTGCATTGTGGTTCCGTCACTTTGCTTTGCTCGCGTTGCTCGCGTTGCTAGCTAAAAAAGTTGAGAAAAGTTCAACTTTTGAAGCTTCGACGGAAGCGTCAGCCAATCAAATAATATGCCAGTACAAGCTCTAGCCAATCAAACCGCGTGCTTGTGTGTCCGGGACGGGAGATTCATGTTGGTCGAGTTTCAGACATGCCCACCGGCAAGCTTCAACGCACGCCACCGTGTGGACGCTGCGTAATGGTTCATATATTCCCTTTTGGGTTATGCTGTTGTTGTGTTTCAGGAACCTGCTGAACGGGGAAGAAAAATATTGATCACACTTGAACTGACCATAAACATGAGGCATGAATGTAGCGGTGCTCTCAGCGATCTTGTTGGTGGTGGTGCAGATGTACTCTCCGTAGTCGCCCCTGGCAACAGACTTTATAGTCAACTGGCTACGGTTCGAGTTAAACTGATGATGTAAGGGGTCAAAGGTCACCGGCCTGTGAGGAGGATATGCAGAGCTCAATACAAACTTACTATTGCTGTTATTCATATGGATTCAAAGGTTATGCTTAGAGAAAGACAGAGGAGGAGGGAGAAACACACACACACACACACACACACACACACACACACACACACACACACACAAACACACACACACACACACACACACACACACACACACACACACACACACACACACACACACACACACACACACACACACACACACACACACACACACACACACACACACACACACACACACACACACACACACACACACACACACACACACACATCAAGTTCTTCTCCCAGACAAGTGGACATAAAACATCAAAAAAACACATCTACGTGTTTATTTTATTACACTTTGTCTGTTTGTATCTGTTGATTTCTCTTTACTTCCTCCAGTGTAATAATGAAATAATGTCTAACTTATAGTAATTTGATAAACTTGCAATACAAAAAAAAATGATAATATATATAAATACAATATTTCCCCCTTTTCACCTGAAGGGTCTGCCCTTTAAAACTAACCCAAAATATATTAAAAACATGTTATTCAACTGAAATCGAGTAAAGTAATGCACTACCATTTGAATGCTTGCTGAAAATTAGCATTTACTGTGAGTCGTGAAACTTGAGGTCTCTTGAAGGCATTTCACATTATCAACATATGGGTACACAATATGCCTTTTTATGGTGACACTGAAAATATGTCTCCATGTCAGGACTCACATGTTCCAGGTGATGTTGGGTTTTGGTAGACCGTCCACCAAACACAGCAGGGAAATGTTGGTCTCTGGTCCGGCCAGAACCTTTTTCACCTCTTCTCTCAGACGCACAGAAGGAGGAGCTGCAGAAGGGAAATTATAGAACGTTTTGATCATTTATAGTTCTAATCCTGGCATCCTCGTATCTAAATATGCCTACATGCGCCTGTGCCTAACAAACTGAGCATCCAAAAATTTGCTATTTGTGTCATAATTTATCTTTCAAAGTTCTTGATCCTTATGAGTGAAAGATACCCACCATTGACGACAACAGAGAAAGGGAGTTGCTGATAGACGGGCCTTCCTCTGATCTGGGCCCGGCACACATACGTCCCAGCATCCTTCCTCTTCACTTTTTCAATCAGGACTGTGTTGTCAGGCAGCCGACGCACACGCTTTCCTCCTGAAGCGAGAGACAAGAACACAGAAAAAAGGGTTATATTTAAAGTCCAATATTCAGCAATGCTGCTTTAGTTTGCCAGTCTTATTTTCGCCAATTAATTTGTTTACAGTATAAGCTTAGCAAGTTGAGAAAATGTGGAAATATTTTTGGAAGGATCCTACCATTCGAGGAGATTTCCTCTCCGTCTCTGAGCCAGTGCACATCCACGGCTGGCTGGCCCATCACCAGGCATGGCATAATGCCGTCTGTGCCCTCCAGAAATTCATCGTAGGTGTTTGTGCTTCCAAATGATGGACCCTCTAAGAAAAAAGTAGAAGGTAAGGATGCTTACTTTCTGGGCACTGATTTAACTTTTTTTGGTTGACTCAGTGGCCACTCATTCAGTTATCAAAAAGGCAAATTTGCCAAATTGTAAACTCAGCGGTAGATTTGTAAATACTATGGGAGCCGCAGGTGTAACTGTGAAGGAGACATTTGCAGTACCGGTTCAGTGCAGGGATAATGGCGATGACATCCACCCATTCCCCACAACAGTAAAACATAGTTTTCTGCTATCATCTGTCATTTATTGGGCAGAGACCTGGTTCTTCGCTTTGGCCTCTACCTCATTTCTACAAATGAGGGTTTACAAGTCAAGCGCCCATCTCCAACGATGGTTCAAAAACTAAGTTTTGATGACAATCTACTGTCTGTGTGCCGATGGCTTGCTGCATTTCCCGTATCACAGGAACTGCTGCATTTGGCACGTCAAAATGTCCCCTCACAAGCTGTGTTCATGGATTCTCCTCACTTACACTGTACTGCACATGTAACAGATAGTCCGGACAAATATTTTGAAGAGGGTTTTCTGTTGGAATGTGTAAATGATAACATCATGCTTGAAACAATGTATTGGAGCTCCCTGCGCAGCGCTATTTCTGTCACACCCGCACAACACAAGTTGTATCAAATCCCACACATTTCACTAGCCAGTGATATCACACTGATAGATGGAGGGATTTGGGTCCACTCGTTAAAGAATGGGAGTCAGTCACTGATTTGGCGCCAACACACACACCTCAGGTTATGTATTCTATGTCACATGACGTATTCAAAACTGAAGTCCACACTAAAATATATGTCCTGCGTACACTGGTATTGGTTGAGGATGATGACATTGGTGATGCCACCTTTCCCACCTTTACGGGATATTCTCATATTTCTGAGCTTCCTGCCGCGACTCAGATGTGCCACACTCACTCTGGGCAGCTCACAAATATGACGTAGGTTTAATCCGCTCTGCTGAACCTGTTGTAATCACTCCAAAGTCTACGTACCAACCCAACCAACCCCAGTACCCATTAAAACGTGAAGCCATTGATGGCATTCGACCTGCTTAAACAAGGGGTAACTATTGGATGTAATGATTCTCCAGTCCGCACTCCTGTTTTTCCGGTTAAAAAGATCTGTGACAAACCCCCTGACGAATGGAAATTTGTGCAGGATTTACGAGCTGTAAATGAATTTGCTCTGCAGCATTTTTCACTGTTGTAGACCTCTCAAATGCATTTTTCAGTGTCCCTGTACACAAAGACAGTCAATTTTGGTTCGCATTTGTATATGATGGTAAACCTTACACATTCACACGTTTGTGTCAAGGCTACTGCGAATCTCCCACTGTGTACAACCAAGCGTTGTGTACAAGGTTGGCCTCTCTACAAGTTTCTAAAGGCACCGCACTCATACAGTATGTTGATGATCTTATGATTTGCGCGCCCACAGCTGAACAATGTGAAGCCGAGACCATTGCTTTGTTAAAACACCTCGCAGCCGAGGGCCGAGGCCAGTTTGTCTAAATTCCAATATGTACAAAAAACAGTTACATTTTTGGGTCACATCATTTCAGGGGAGGGAAAAACGCTTTCAGATAAGCGTATTGCATCATTGGCTGCTCTGCCAAAACCTGTCACTAAGCGACAGATGATGTCATTTTTGGGTATGTGTTCGTACTGCAGGTCATTAATTCCTAACTATTCTCCGCTCGAACAGCCACTCCGTACAATCACGCATGTCACTGGTTTGAAACCTGCAGATCGCCTTATATGGACACCAGAAGCCGACGAAGCCTTCATTAACATGAAGCGGGCTCTCCAATCCCCTCCGACGCTCGGTCTACCTGATCCTACCAAGCCTTTTACACAGGCAGTGGATGAACGCGATGGGTGTATGACCTCAGTTCTCCTTCAAGATCATGGGGGAAAACAGAGGCCTGTTGCCTATTTCTCCTCCAAGCTAGACCCTGTAGCTGCTGGCCTCCCAAAATGTCTCTGTGCAGTTGCTGCAGCTGAAAAAGCACGTGACATTGTAGGTTATGCACCTTTGACACTGTTGGTTCCACATGCTGTTTCTCTCATCCTCTGTGAACAGAGAACATCACACCTCTCTGCTGCACGTCATCTTAGGTATCACACATGCCTGCTAGACATGCCTAATGTAGAAGTCAAACGATGTATCACTCTGAACCCAGCATCTCTTATGCCTCTCCCAGAAAACAGTGACAAACACGACTGTGTTGCAGAGCTTCTTATTGTATGTATCTCCCAGACCTGACTTAAAAGATGCACCCCTGCCCAACCCCGATGTTTTTGTATGTTGATGGGTCCGCCACTCGCGACCCTGTGGGTACTAATCGGGTGTGTTTCTTTGTTGTTTCAGATTCTGCTGTCCTCTGTTCCTGACCACTCCCTTGTCACCTCTCAGCACAGGCAGCAGAGCTCGTAGCACTCACTGAGGCCTGCACTTTTGCAAAAGGCAAATCTGTAACTATCTACACTGACTCAAGATATGCTTTCGGAGTTGTGCACGACTTTGGGGCTATCTGGAAGTGTAGGAAGTTTTTGAAATCTGACGGTAAACCAGTACTTAACCATATACTCATTGCAGGCTTATTAGATGCCATTCTACTCCCGTCTGAAGTTGCAGTCTGTAAATGCTCTGCACACACCAGCAACACTGACCCCGTCTCATTAGGAAATGCGGCTGCTGACTCAGCTGCAAAGGCAGCTGCTCTACTTCCTCTCACACCACACTCACACTCGTTTGTTAACATACATTTTGGTAAAATCAAATGCAACGCTTATATGATGAAAACTGTATTCAGTATATGTCTCTTTGTTCGACTTGTTGTTCACCCAGATGCTTCCTGCCAAGGTCACATTTGAACAGTACAGTTATTGTTCCTCAAAAGAATATTGCAAGATAACAGTCAGCAGAAAGTATTATCTCTCTTTGTCTGCACAGCAAAAGTCCTCTATTAATCACACACACACACACACACACACACACACACACACACACACACACACACACACACACACACACACACACACACACACACACACACACACACACACACACACACACACACACACACACACACACACACACACACACACACACACACACACACACACACACACACACACACACCTCTGTGTGCACTCCTGTAGACTGTTCTATACTCTGTATGACATGTACTGTTGTGTTAAAGAATATTTTAATCTGATCTGTGTATTTTGAGACTTTCAGTCTTTTCTTGTATGTGTCCTGTTTGTAATTTGAAGAGGACAAAGGTCAAGAGGCCCGATGCCTTTCCTGTGGGGGAAGTGTGGACCATGCAAGTTGGTATTAACAGACCCTTCTTTGTTCTTAAATGTCTGGTACTAATTAGAGAAAGCGCGGGTTTTCAGCTTCCCCCTTTGTACATATAGAGGTGTTCCTGGCTTTGTATCCTCAGTGTTGGCAGGGTCTTTCCATGATGAGAGTTATGTGAGATACCTTGTAAACGCTCCGGCCGTGTGACTCTCAATAAACTTCGGTGTTTGACTAAGCGGATTCCAGCTTCCATTCCTTTCCACTGCATTGCTGAACAGAAGTTTTCTTCACAGTTGAAGCTTCGAATAAAGAACCACAAAGACAACTCTGTTTGCATTGGACCTGTCAGGGAGAGTCAAGTAGGCAGGACCCAAATGCAGAATTGAACAGAAAATACCTTTATTTCAAGGCTAATATAACAACAAAACTCTTCCCAGTCAGGACAAACAAGGAACTAACAATGACAGACAGAAAAACCAGAACTTAAATACACACAAGACTAATCAAAGAAACAAGAGAAAGGTGAGGAGGGAGGAGAAAACACAGGGGCATCAGGTGAACACAATCGGGTAATCAGACAGGAGGGAACACAGACAGAAAGCAACAGGCAAGACAGGGGGTGAACACTTATCAAAATAAACCCCCAACAGGACAGGATCTGGTGTTGGCAGGAAATCCGGCGGAGCAAGTGTCGACTGGACCCCCAACGAAACAGGTGTTGGCGGAACCCCCGGCGGGACAGGTGTCGGTGGGACCCCCAACAGGTCAGGGCACGGAGTTGGCAGGACTCCCAACGGAACCCCCAACAGAACAGGACATGGAGTTGGCAGGACTCCCAGCGGAACCCCCAACAGGACAGGACACGGAGTTGGCAGGACCCTCAGCGGAACGCCCTACGAAACAGGACATGGAGTTGGCAGGACCCCCGGCAAGACAGGTGACGGCGGGACCCCCAACGGAACAGGACACAGAGTTGGCAGGACTCCCAGCGGAACCCCCAACAGAACAGAACACAGAGTTGGCAGGACCCCCGGCAGAACAGTAGTCGGCGGGACCCCCAACGGGACAGGACATGGGGTTGGCAGGACCCCCGGCAGAACAGTAGTCGGTGGGACCTCCAACGGGACAGGAAATGGGGTTGGCAGGACCGCCGGCAGAACAGTAGTCGGCGGGACCCCCAACGGCACAGGGCATTAAGTAGGGACTTGAGTAGGGACTTGAGTAGGGACTAGAGTAGGGACTTGAGTAGGGACTGGAGAGCGGACTTGAGATGAGACTCGAGAGGGAACTTGAGAGGGAACTCGAGAGGAGACTTGAGAGGAGACTCGAGAGGGGACTCGAGAAGGGACTCGAGAAGGGACTTGAGAGAGGGCTTGAGAGGGGACTCGAGAGGTGACCTGAAAGGAGACTCGAGAGGTGACCTGAAAGGAGACTCGAAAGGGAACTCGAGAGGAGACTCGAGAGGGGACTCGAGAGGGAACTCGTAAGGTGACTCGAGAGGGGACTCGAGAGGGAACTCGTGAGGTGACTTGAGAGGGGACTCGAGAGGGGACCTGAGAAGGAACTTGAGAGGGGACTCGAGAGGAGACTCGAGAGGGGACTCGAGAGGGGACTCGAGAGGGAACTCGAGAGGGAACTTGAGAGGTGACTTGAGAAGAGACTCGAGAGGGGACCTGAGAAGGAACTCGAGAGGTGACTTGAAACGTCGACAGGATACGAGGGGCTGGTGAAAGTGAAACTTATGCTCGTCTCCCTCTCCCTCCGGTCCACATTAATACAAATGATCCCAATACGTATGATTGTATGAACTAAAGATCTTAAATCAATACAGATGTATTTATTATAAACGTTAGTCCTTAACATCTATCACTGTGTAAATCACCATTCAAACATCTTTTAAAAGTTGAACAAACCCCACAAAGCTCAGTGAAATGTTGACTTTATTTGATAATTTCAGTAAAAACTAATGTTCATATTTCTCTTTTTGATTATAATACTGATGAACGTTCAAAACAAAGCACTTTGGCAACTTACCACATACGTTTTAAAATGCTTAATAATCACCGTAACTTTCATGATATAATTTCTCCGTCATAATCGGTTGTTTCCGTGAACGGCCGACTGTTGTGTGACGGCAAATGCTGCGGCTGTGGGGCAGCATTTTCTCCTCTCCTTTCGGTTAGGCAGGTCCAGTGGTTCCTAAGCTAAACGAGGTTATAAAGGAAGTTTGAAACCTCCTTTCCTATCATGTAGACTAGAGAATTCGGGTCATTTCACTCGGTTAGGAAGGTTCCTAAGCTAAATGGACTATTCGACTGCAGCCAGGGGGTGAACACTTTTCAAAATAAAACAGGAAACCAAAGACAGAAAAAGACAAAACAAAACAAAACACAGACAGATCGTGACAGGACCAGTTTTATTATATTATTATTACTAGTACATCATTGACGAGTGAAAGTTTCCACAACACAACTTAAAAGAAATGTCAAATTTGTCGTCAATTGATTAGGAGGGGACTGACATACATTGCAAAGTTACGCTTAGAAACACTTGATTCAAAGTTTCAAATTTTGCAAGTAGATAAAAGCTTTATAAAATGTAATCTACTTCATTTAAACTCAAAATAGGCCTGTTGACGTCTCCGTGAAAGTACAGGTATTATAACCATTAACACTGGCGCAGTTCTATTAAAGTGTCCCATTAAGTCCTGATAATGGGACAATGGGGCAATTAATTGTATTATTTAAACGTATACTGCCAGTCATACCAAGTTTTTATAGAATTTTCTGGAACTGAACACAAGCAACCTGTGTTCTTTTGTGTTCGACTGTCCCTGACCAGTGGTGTTTGTATTACTGTGCTAAACAAATGGACGGATCTAGATTCACATTCTGAGTCTCAGATAGGGTTCACAGAGACGAGCCTGTAAACAGGGGTTAACCTTCACTTGTGCCAAGACTTCTGCAGATTTTACATTGCCTATCACTTCTATTGGCCAAGAGCCAGCCTTTCCCTCCCACCTTCGCCTTGATAGCCTATCAGCAATTGAAACGAGTCGAGAGATTGAAAATAATCCAGAGCGGCCATCTAATCAGAAGTCGCTATTATGGCTCATTACAACGGAGTGTGCTCATAATGAAGGCTGAAAACGAGGGCCATTAACAAGGGCGGGCACTTTGAGCGCTGCCCTACATCACATTCTTTAGAGTGGCTTTTTCCTCTCTTGGTAACTGTGGTAATAATGGAATAAATTAACAAAATGTTTATAATTGATGTTGTCGACATTGTGTAAGTGCATGCCCAAGGCTCACTCACAGCAAACTGACACTCTCATCTATTCACACAGAGACAATACTTACAGCTCACAGAGACTTTTCTACAAAGTGACAAAATGACTTGAATGACCAATACTTTGGTAAATTAAATTAGTGTCGAACAGGCTTTAAAAATGTAAAAACCTCATTGATTCATTTTTAACTGTGAATGTTTTAGAAAAACTCTTATGTTGCTATGTTAACACATACTGTACATATGAAATTCTGTTTAAGTGGTCTCAGCATAGGGACTCAGGGACTTGTTTACTCTGTCTGTTTTCAACTCTTTCAACACAACACAAATACATTGTATGTTGTTGAAATATAATACATTATATAACACATTTTTGTATCGATATAATGAATACTAAAACAAAGTAACAATGATGTGACAGCTGAAGAAGTGAAGAGGAGACAGGCAGTAAGTAGAGAGAGACAGACGGACTCTCGTGACAACAGAGAATCCTCCCTCACTCACCCCTTTGTGAACATAATACAGACTGTGTGTGTGTGTGTGTGTGTGTGTGTGTGTGTGTGTGTGTGTGTGTGTGTGTGTGTGTGTGTGTGTGTGTGTGTGTGTGTGTGTGTGTGTGTGTGTGTGTGTGTGTGTGTGTGTGTGTGTGTGTGTGTGTGTGTGTGTGTGTGTGTGTGTGTGTGTGTGTGTGTGTGTGTGTGTGTAAGTCCTCAAGAATCCTAGCTATGCGGATAAAATTGACTCATTAGTTTATTTAGTCAGTGCTGTCTAAAGTTCACATGTGATAGTATTTCCTCACTGTTATTGTCAAAACATTTGTCCCCTTTTGGAATTGATAAAAATCACACAATTTCATCTGCAAAATCTGCATACATCAAACTTTAACAGAATTCTGACTAGTGGTGTTTGTGTGCATTATGCAGAAAATACTATTGCCAATAATTCAAATATTCCTTAAGCTTTACTCCTATTTAAAAAAAAAACGTATATACAGTACCTATACAGCTGACAGGACAAGAGATATCAAAGTCAATATCAAAGTTAAAAACTTAAATGATAATAAATCAGAATTTAGAGCAAACAGGCCAAGCCTCCCAAAACAGTGCAGACTTTTCATCCCTCTATAGCAGTGGTTCCCAACCTGGGGGCCCCAAAGATCGCAGGGGGGGCACCAGGCCTCAGATGATTTGAGGCCAAATATCTTTTCTTTTTTTTACATATAATTGTAACGCAATACATGATTGTCACTGTTGTGGAAATATTTTCCAAGGCCCATAACTTTGACCCAGTTTATCAGATCAAACTGTCTTGACTGAGCACTAAACAAAATTAATTAATTAATATTTTCAGATTATAAAGGTATTGAATAATAAGATATTTCTACTATTATCACAGATAATGTTAATATCCTTAATCGTCCAGCAATCAGGCTTAACAACACTACTCTTTAATGTATTATCCATGCACAGAAAGACCTACAATGATGTTTCAAGTACTGGATTAATTTCAGTTTTGGCCCAAAACAAATATTGTTGCTATTGTGCACCTGTGTTTTATGTGTGTTCATTATTATGCTTTTGACAAAAGATGATCCAAACACTGATGAGAGATGATTTTTCTATTATGATTGGCTGTATCAATCATTGTGATTGAATGTTTCAATCTTAATGTAATTGTTATTGATGTAATTGATGTTGTGTAAGTCCACACTCAAATCTGAAGATTCCCATTGATTTAAGTATTGAACAAAATATTATTAGACTAAGGTTTTTTAGATGATCAAAATTGATAAACAGAGAGGAACTGTTGTGTAAATATTTTCCAAGGCCCATAACTTTGACCCAGTTTATCAGTTCAAACTGTCCTGACTGAGCACACACACCTCGTAACCTTGGCTGCTGTGCTCTCAGTGTTCTGTCTCCCTGTTCCTGCCTGTTATGATTTTATCTTGTTATGCAGCATGTTGATGATGCTCTCAGAACTAGCTAAATACAGGGGTCTGAGGTAGAGTTCTTTAGAATTGACGTGGCAACTCTACCGTGCAGTCAGACCGTGACTGCTGTGACTTGTGATGTGAATTCTCCGGCCGTAACTCCAAATAAATCATCAGTGTTTGACATCGAAGCTCCTGCTCTACCGTGTCTCCTTCCTGAGTCGGTGACTCCCACTGCATTGCTACACAGAAGTTTCCCTTACAGTCAGTAAAAGTCTTGTCTCTACATTACAATAAAATATAAAAAATAAGTGATTAATTAATTTGAATACAAATTCAAGTTAGTGGCTATTATAGGCATACAAAGACAGACATTTATATATCCTTTTTTGTATACTCCTTTTTGATATAAAAATGTTTTTGATGAATTGTGTCTACCCCCCATTTATATTGATTTGTTTAAAGAATGCCTTTCTCTGGGCGTAACAATCTTCATAACAAACTTGTGATATTGTGTACATGTCCTTGAAACTGTTTTGAATACATCTGACACGTTACTACAGCTTAAGCACTCACAACTCTCCTTCTCTTAGCGACTGTAACTCCACAGTTGCCTACACTCTTTTCGGGTTTGCTAACGGTAGCTACTTTAGCTTGATAGCTAGCCATGGCTCTTTCCCCACCCTCTGGTGCTATTTCATGCTCTTCCTGTCTCATGTTTGGTTACTTCCCGGCCTCCTTTACTGGTAAGGATACATGTGTTAAATGTAGTATAGTTGTTAGGTTGGAGGCGGGAATCATAGCCATAGAAGCCCGGCTCCGCATCTTAGAAAGTAACTCAGCTAAAGTAAAGCCCATGTTAGCATGTGCGGACCGGCAAAAGGTAGCTCCTCTTAGCCGTCCCCCGGCAACTCCCGAGCAGCAGGGAGACTGGGTGACTGTTCAGAAGGGGCATAACGCGAAACCCGCAGGTCCCCACCAACCCGTTCACGTATCTAACAGATATTCCCCACTCAGCGAGACACCCGCTGAGAAGCCAACTCTGGTTATTGGTAGCTCTATTATGAGACACGTGAATTTAGAGACCGAAGCCTCCACAGTCACATGCATTCCGGGGGCCAGAGCGGGCGACGTTGAGGCGCATCTAAAACTGCTGGCTAAAAATAAACATAAATACGGTAGGATTGTTATTCACGTCGGTGGTAATGATGTTCGTTTACGCCAATCAGAATGCACCAAACTTAATGTGGAGTCGGTGTGTAGTTATGCTAAAACAATGCCGGACACCGTAATCTTCTCTGGTCCCCTCCCCAATCTGATCAATGATGACATGTATAGCCGCATGTCATCATTTCAGCGCTGGTTGTCTTGGTGGTGCCCAGCAAACAATGTGGGCTTCGTAAATAATTGGACAGCCTTCTGGGGAAAACCTGGTCTGATTAAGAGAGACGGCATTCATCCTACTTTGAAAGGTGCAGATCTCATTTCGGCAAACATTTCAGGGCTTTGTGGACTTAATCCATGACAAACTGGAGTTGAGACCAGGGGCCTATACTACGAAGCTGGTTCAACCTAACCTGGATATGTTTGAGTTAGCCGGTTGGCCTAATCCAAAACATACGCGCTCTCGCTAAACTGTACTACGACGCTGGTTATCAAGTGGATCGCTCAAGCCAGCCGTGTCCTATCTAGTTAGGTGCGCGTTCACATGAAAGGGGTGGTATTTGGAGCATTCGACCAATCACAAACATGGAGAAGCGTACTGACAGCGCAGCGTCATACTTCCTGAATGAAAAGTGAACTTTAATACTAGTCAAAAATGAAGAAGTTAAACTTTAAACATCCATGACTTAAACACTTTATCCAGGATAAAAGCCACATAGCTGCACCTGCAAGGTGAATACAGCTGGGAAAAGAAAAAGTGTTTGAATGCGTACATTAACAGGTTTATGATATCACTGCCCCGTCTAAAACATGATCTGACTTTAATTACATTTGTCTCGAGTGTTTCGTCAACTTATGTGTTGCTTAAAATAATACTTCTGCATACAGTATGTGACACTGTGAGTGTTGCACGGCCAGATATGGCTCAGCTGACTCAGATAAGGAGATATATGATACATTATGAAGTGATATGCCGCGGACTGTACTTAATGTACTCTGATCCGGTTACTTATGTTGTGGCCGATATTTAAGTAAGCTTTCTTAACGCTAATGTTATAATAGTCAGATTGCTCTGAAGATGGTGATATTCTATTCATGTTCACGTTCACACAGTCGGTGATTTTTGCCGGCCGTCTTTCCTGCGACGGCAGCTTTTCTGTATTTCCTTTCTCCTGTAATATGACTTGATCGCTTTAAACTCCGCACACTGAGCTCTGATTGGTCAGCAGGCGGTGCTTTCACTGAGTTGAGCTCTTAGCCTGCAACCTAACCTGGTCCCGACCAGGTTAGCTGCTTAGCATATATTACCATGGAGATCTAGCCTGTTAAAAAGAGAACCAGCTTCGGATGACCGGAAAGCCGGAGTTTTCCCTGAATTTAGCCAGCTAAGCGAAAATCCTGCTTCGCAGTATACCCCCCAGGAGGCAGAGTCGCAGTCTTACACGCTTCTCTGCGCTCTCTCCTAGGCAGTCATCCATAGGAATCCAGAACCCAGAACCAAATCAAATACCCAATATTAGCGGTGTGTGTGTCTGCCCAAGGACAATTTAAGGTAAAACCTAATAGAGGTGTCATACATAATAACCTAATAAAAGTACATTTAACAACTACTACAGTGCAACAAAACAGGAAGATTAAATGTGGTCTCTTAAACATAAGATCTCTAGCATCTAAAGCAATATTGGTAAATGATTTAATATCAGATTATAATATTGATATATGCTGTCTCACTGAAACTTGGTTGAGACATGAAGAATATGTCAGCATAAATGAGGCCACTCCACCCAGCCATGTCAACACTCATATTGCTCGAGGCACGGGCCGAGGAGGTGGAGTTGCAGCAATCTTTGACTCAAGTTTACTTATCAATACTAAACCAAAATTAAATTATACCTCCTTTGAAAGCCTCGTTTTTAGTCTTACGCATCCGACCTGGAAAACTTTGCAGCCAATTTTATTTGTTACAGTGTATCGTGCACCAGGTCCTTATTCAGAATTCTTATCAGAATTCTCTGAGTTTTTATCAACTTTGGTTCTTAAAACAGACAAAGTAATTATCGTAGGTGACTTTAATATTCATGTTGACGATGATAAAAATAGCCTTACTGTTGCATTTAACTCTATATTAGATTCTGTTGGTTTCTGTCAGAGTGTAAATAAACCAACCCACTGCTATAATCACACTCTCGACCTTGTTCTGACTTATGGTATTGAAGTTGAGCAACTATTAGTCGAACCGCATAATCCTGCTTTATCCGACCATTTCTTAGTAACTTTTGAAGTACTATTACGAGACTACAAAGCATTAGTCAAAAGCTCTTGCAGCAGAAACCTATCTGTTAGTGCTATAGCCACATTTAAGGAAGAGATTCCACCAATACTTAACTCGATAGCATGTCTGCATGTAGGGGAGGAAACTTATACAAAATGTACACCACCCCAAATTGATCAATTGATGTTGTTGATAGTGCTATAGATGCGCTGCGAATAAAATTAGACTCTGTTGCTCCTTTGAAAAAGAAGAAAATAAAACAACATAGATTAGCTCCATGGCATAATGCCGAAACCCGCAAAATAAAGCAAAAGTCTAGACAACTTGAAAGGATATGGCGTTCCACTAAACTTGAAGAATCTTGTTTAATTTGGCATATTACTCATAATGAATATAAGAAAGCACTGCGTAAAGCAAGAGCAGCCTACTACTCTTCATTAATAGATGAGAATAAGAATAATGCAATATTTATTTTCAGCACTGTAACCAGGCTGACAGAGAGCCACAGCTCCATTGAGCCTTCTATTCCCATAGCACTCAGTAGTAATGATTTTATGTGCTTTTTTTACGATACAATTGTTACTCTTAGAAACAAAATTAATGACCTCTTGCCTTTGACCAGTATAGTGTTATCAACAGCTCCCGGAAACGTAAGTTCTAATATTACACTAGATAGTAAACTAGAATGCTTTTCAGCCATAAACCTTGAACAATTACATTCAATGATTCTCTCTTCTAAACCATCAACGTGCATGTTAGACCCAATTCCAACTAAGCTGTTGAAGGAAGTTTTTCCATTAATTAGCACTTCTCTATTAAATATTATGAATATGTCTTTATTATCAGGCTATGTTCCACAATCATTCAAAGTAGCAGTGATAAAACCGCTTCTTAAAAAGCACAACCTCGATCCAGAGGTTTTAGCCAACTATAGACCTATTTCTAATCTTCCGTTCCTCTCAAAGATTCTTGAGAAAGCGGTCGCAAAACAGTTGTGTCATTACTTAAAAAACAATGATTTATTTGAAGATTTTCAGTCTGGCTTTAGAACACATCATAGCACAGAGACAGCTCTGGTTAAAGTCACAAATGACATTCTAATAGCCTCAGACAAGGGACTTGTCTCTATTCTTGTTTTGCTCGATCTCAGTGCTGCATTTGATACTATCGACCATGATATCCTATTGCAAAGACTAGAGCACTTAGTTGGCATACAGGGAACTGCTTTAGGCTGGTTTAGGTCCTATCTATCTGAACGCTCTCAGTTTGTACGTGTCAACGATGAATCTTCCAAGCAAACCAAAGTTAGCCATGGAGTGCCACAGGGCTCAGTGCTCGGACCTATTTTGTTCACATTATATATGCTTCCATTAGGCAATATTATAAGGAATCATTCTGTAAACTTTCATTGTTATGCGGATGATACTCAACTATATTTATCAATCAAGCCTGATGAAATTAATCATCTAAATAAAATTCAAGACTGCCTCAAGGACTTAAAAACGTGGATGACCTTAAACTTTTTGATGTTAAACACGACCAAAACTGAAGTTATTGTACTTGGCCCGAAGAATCTACGAAACAAATTATCTAAAGATATACTAACTATGGATGGCATTAATTTGGCCTCCAGTGAGACTGTAAGGAATCTTGGTGTTATATTTGATCAGGATTTATCCTTTAACGCCCACATAAAATCAATTTCAAGGACCGCCTACTTCCATCTACGTAACATTGCAAAAATCAGGCATATCTTGCCTCAAAACGATGCAGAGAAACTAGTCCATGCATTTGTTACTTCTAGACTGGATTATTGTAACTCTTTATTATCAGGGAGTACCAAGAAGTCAGTCAAGTCGCTTCAGCTGATTCAAAATGCTGCGGCTCGTGTACTAACCAGAGTTAGGAAAAGGGACCACATTACTCCTGTTCTGGCTGCCTTACACTGGCTCCCTATAGAACACAGGATAGAATTTTAAATTCTTCTTCTCGCCTACAAAGCCCTTAATGGGCAGGCGCCATCTTACCTTAAATAACTCATTATACCCTACTGTCCTACTAGGGCATTGTGTTCCAAGAATGCAGGGTAGTTGGTTGTTCCTAGAATCTCTAAAAGTACAATGGGAGCCAGAGCCTTTTCTTATCAAGCTCCACATTTGTGGAATCAGCTTCCAGTTTGTGTTCGGGCGGCAGACACCCTATCCGTTTTTAAGAGTGCGCTTAAGACCTTCCTTTTTGATAAAGCTTATAGTTAGGGCTGATTAGATTCAGCCCCTAGTTTTGCTGATATAGGCTTAGTTTGTCGGGGGACATCTTACTTCTTCCTTCTCTCTGTCTATACCTGTGTACTCTCATGTTCCGATTAACCCAGCTTCCCCACATTTCTTTCTTTTTGGTGTCTATATACGCCGGGATCCGGAGTCATGGATGATCCTGCGGTCCTGTGTCCTGGATCGCGAGCGCTGGATCTTGAGTCGTGGCTGTGGACCTGGATCATCGGTCCTGGATGGATATCCTTGTGGATTCATCTTCCTATTATACACACATGCATTTCCAAACATTTGGACTACCTATGTTGCAAATGTATTATCTTTTCAATTTACACACGGCATCTATTGCACGTCTGTCCGTCCTGGGAGAGGGATCCCTCCTCTGTTGCTCTTCCTGAGGTTTCTCCCATTTTCCCTTTAAACTGGGTTTTCTTCGGAAGTTTTTCCTTGTACGATGTGAGGGTCTAAGGACAGAGGGTGTCGTATTGTCATACTGATATGTATGGCTGAATTCCCCCATCCAATCTCTTCACATTGGTCAAAACTTGTTCCTCTGCTGACGAGTCCGAACTGAAATACTCCGCCATGTTTCCGTGTGTTGACAAAGTGAACGCATGGATGACGTCACGACCATCACGTGACTACTGAAAATGGCAAACATGGCGGCGGCCAGACGGAATATACAGGTCTTGATCAAAAAGAGCTATAAAATCATTATTTACCGGGGAATATCGCTGATTTCTTCAGGGTATGGTTTAAACATAACGTTTCACTAAATACTGAAGTTTTGATTAATTATCTAATGAGTGGACCATTCCTTTAACATTTAACAACCTATTGTTACTTAACGGGAAGAAACTCAGCTAACTGACGATATGAACCATTTTTAGCTAAACGAAACACAAGAGCAATACCAAGCCTCTGAATTGGCTCTGAGCGAAAAAATGCTATCGCTCTTAGCACAGAACTCACGGTAGAAATACTTTATTATTTATCGGATCTGCACAACATATCAGATTAAAGCTGATATTCCACAGATTCTAGAGGTATAAGTATCATCACTGTGCGATCAAAACTCAGGGCAGCGAAGGCAAACCCAGACAACACACAACCTAGCTTTACTGAGCCAAAATGGCAAATAGTCTTACCTTTGCTGTTATTCTGATCAAAAGTTGTGTTCAATGGCATTAAAATGATAAAAAAAACGCTGTTGAAGGTGAATCCAATGGTTAATCTAATGTGTCTGTGTCACTTTGAAATGATTACTGACAATCCATCATCATATTTATGCCAATAAACCTAGTTTTCAGTTTTCAATTTTCAGAGCGTAACATAGCTTTCAGTTTGGGCCAACTGCGTGCGCATCACTCTCACTCCTCAATGGTAACGGGAAGGTGGATTTAGGAACTTCAACTTCCCCTTCGATTCTATTGGCTCTAACGGTTCAAAAGAGATGTCAATCACCAAAATCGACCAATGGGTTCCAGAGAAACGGCAAATACACCCAAATAACCCCAGAAGTGGTTTTTTTGGTGCTAAACTTCTCTAAAAAGGTCAAATGTCACTTGTTTTGCCTCAATCTTGATACAGGGTACTTATTATGTTATAGTTTGGATTCCTAAAGCGTTTAGTCTACTATCCCATCATTCAAGGGTGGTTTTCACTATAAGTAATGTTGGTTTTTTTGAACGGACACTATCATTTCAATCTGATGTTCAATCTAAATTTACTTTAAAATAAAAAAAAATGTATATTGATTCTGACTTTTCTACATCCAACTCACAGGTGTATCATTGCTTTGAGAAAAAAGATTATTAATTTACCCCTTTTAGAAGTGAAGATATAGTCATTTGTTCTGGGAATGTCATTTTCGAGCCTGAAACCTGAAAAACAGGCTCAGGGCTTAACAGGTAAAAGGAAACTGGCCAAAAAAAACACCAACAACCTTGCACACTGCTCACGACCTCTTGCAGTGTTTGGACATTAATTAATTAATTAATTTATGTGATGGAATGCAAAATAAACTATCAGTAAAATAAACACGGCTCCATTCTGGTAAAATTATGTTTATATTGTTAAGATGGGATGTTGTTTCCAACTTCCCCCTTCAGTTCAAAATGTCAGTCGAAACATGAACTGAAGTGGTAGCAGAGGTATGTCATTTATGTGATCTGATTCTCATTGTATAAGCAAAACGATTCAAATCATGAGCAGGTCTATGGGTTTCAAAACATGAGCAACATGTACTGTAAGAGAAAGTTAGGGGCAAATCATTTGTCTACTGTCTGCCCACCAGACTACCACCTGTCGTCCTAGTATAATTGTTGTTTAATTCATAATGAATTTCAATGACACACAGTACTAACAATGACAGAGAATGGCTTCATATGACAGATTAATCATTGACTGAATGAGTGAGAACTCTTAATATCTTCACTAATGCAATTTCTGTTTAGTAGTTTAATGCCCCTGCCATACAGTCAAGTTGCAGTTTACATCCAAAATGTCTTACATTACCTTTCTTCTTTACTATATGTAAGGGAAACTTCTGTAGCAATGGAGAGTCAGGACTCAGAGAGACACGAGGAGAGTTGGAGCTTTGATGTCAAACACTGGTGTTTTATTTGGAGTTTTGGCCGGAGAGTTGACAAGACAGGTGGTGTGTCACGAGTTGACACAGCGGTTGCCAAACCAATTCTGAAGAACTCTTTCTGCAGCTCGAGGTTTTACCTAGTTCAGAGTGTAATAATCAACATTCTTTATCAGTGAGACTAAAGCAATAAATACCCTGAATCTAACTAGAGCTCTGGTCCATAGAAAAGAATGTGCGCCATGGAACCTACGTCCCTGAACAGTAAACTACCTCATGGCGGCTTGTGCTCTGTCATTCAATCAGGAGAGACGTGATGTATGAAATACATGTTTATTATCGGTCACATTATATAAATGAAACATAATGATGACAGTTTATAACAAGTGAATGAAATGTGTTTTGGCGACTAGGCCCAGGTTTTGTAGGACATCATTCGGGAAGGGAAAGAACCGTTTCCGATTAACCCCCCTGGGTCTAGACCTGGTGGTGGTGATGAGTGGTTAGGTCTGGTTGGAAGGGAGAAGGTTGAGCTTGGCCCTGAGTTGGAAGCAGGAGGCGAAGGGGTGGAGGAGGGTTGCGCGTTGACGCCTGGAAGACAGCTGATAGGAAAGGGGAGAGCATATATAGAGGGTTTAACAGGTGCGATAATTAGGCTTGTGAATGGAGGGAAGTGATATGTTGGCTAAGGAGTGGCGCTCCCTGTCATCCAGTGGAGGGAGCGAGTATTGCCATGACGAGCAATACGGAGTGATTGGAGATGAGGGAGAAATGCCTGATTGCAGCAGAGGTGCTGAGCCTATCTGAACGAAAGCCCTGATATGCTATTAAGACGCCACAACCAGTTATGCATTATTTACCATCGGTAAACTGAAGAGCTCTTAGATTGCAGCACGAGCCGATGTCCGGGCGAAGAGGGAGATGTAAATAAGTAAGCACGAGCTGTTAGCTGGAGTACAGTAATGCATGAATATCATAGCCTGGATTGATGCGAGCCAAGTGAGCAAACCCGAGAATATGAATGAAGTGCAGAATGCACGCAGAAAAGACGTACACTTAGTTAAATGTTGAGACATGACCCACGATATAGTATAGCTTAATAGCAGTTAAGTGCACCAGGATGAGTCATAGATGCTGATAAACTGATTGAGTGATTAAGATTGTCTTCCATCATCTGAGTGAGGGTGGTGGGAGGAAGGGGAGAGCAGATTTAAAGGGGTTAGCAGGTGCGATGATTGGCTAGCCGGGGCGTAATGCCCCTGATCACTTATTGAGATAACGTGTGACTCCCGATGATGTTGTCTTCCTGATTGAACTTACGCTGAGCTACATTTCAATCAGAAGAGACGTGATGTATGAGTACATGTTTATTACCGGGACACATGATATGCGGGAATAGTGATGACGTATTACGATAAGTAACTGTAATGATGTTTTGGTGATTAGGCCCCGGGTTTGCAGGATGATCATTCAGGAGGGAAAGAACCGCTCTGATGAACCCCCAAAAGAAGTGAAGTATGAAGTACGGAGCTGTGAGCAATCCTTACCTTGCGGCTGGCTGCGGAGATCTATGGATGAAAAGAGAGATTAACATGGGGACATGATGAGCGCCGGAATCGCTTCCGGGCTGCGGGGTTAGTCATGCGCGGGACCACTGCCCGAAACCTGCACGCAGGTTTAACATGACGCAGACCCACTGGCCGCAACCTGCGCCCGCAGGGTTAAACCTAAGCGCGGACCTGTGTCCGCAACCTGCGCCCGCAGGGTTAAACCTAAGCGCGGACCTGTGTCCGCAACCTGCGCCCGCAGGGTTAAACCTAAGCGCGGACCTGTGTCCGCAACCTGCGCCCGCAGGGTTAAACCTAAGCGCGGACCCGTGTCCGCAACCTGCGCCCGCAGGGTTAAACCTAAGCGCGGACCTGTGTCCGCAACCTGCGCCCGCAGGGTTAAACCTAAGCGCGGACCTGTGTCCGCAACCTGCGCCCGCAGGGTTAAACCTAAGCGCGGACCTGTGTCCGCAACCTGCGCCCGCAGGGTTAAACCTAAGCGCGGACCTGTGTCGGCAACTTGACTCGGACCCACGTTCGCGACCTGCACTTGCGGGATTAGCATACGCAGATCCGGAGTCATAGCCTGACAGATCCGGAACCGTAGACACGTATACATGCTGACGTGTTACCACACCAGTTATAGGTATATTTATCATCTTTTAGTGTTTGAGCGACCTTTGGATAGCCAGCACGGCACTGATGTCCGGGCGGATGTAGGATGTGAAGGCAGAGGAGGACCATCGTCCGAGTTGTTGCAGGGATGAGGACGAGACGCCTTGATTAGCAGCGGAGATAGCTGCGCCTATCCTGAACGAATGCCCCGAGAATAATTGGGGTGATAAGCCGGATCTAATGAGAACTTGCTTTAAGTAATGATTGAACTGGCGTTGAGTTAAGGGAATATCCCCTGAAATAAGAAATAGTGGTGAGAGAGGATTAATGAAAGGTCTAAGATGCAGAATTTGATCATGGATTAATAAGGGCAGAACGGGGAGTAGTGTTACCAATGCCATATCAATCTCATTAGTATGCAGAAAAAGTGACAGGTCGCCCCGCCCCTTTTTGGCCGGAAGTCCCGCCTTATTTGACCGGAAGTCCCACCCTTTTATTTTTATTTTGAAAACCGGAAGTCCCGCCTCGTTCGACCGGAAGTCCCGCCTCGTTCGACCGGATGTCCCGCCCCCGCTTCCGGCGGATGTCCCGCCCCCGCTTCCGGTTTACAAAATTAAATTAAAATTAAATTTAAATTTAAAAAATGAGAAAAATAAAATGCCATGTTTTCAATCAATTAATATGCCTAGGATATATGTCCCGCCTCCTAACCACTTCCTGTGTGGTTAATCCTGTATACAGTATCGAATGTAACTTACAAATACTTGCAAATAACATGAAATTAATCAAAAGTAAAGCATCTAAAAACATATATTTAAACCTCTCTGTTTTTGCAAACAGGACATGACAGGACATGAGGGGAGAAAACATATGGTGAAGGAGGGGGAACACACACACACACACACACACACACACACACACACTTTCCCCGCCCCTCACCCTCTCCCTCTGTCTAAATAAAAAGCCAGCGTCACTCTTAAATATTTTTCAAGTCGAGAGAAAATGGCCAAGAGACGTCTTGATATGAATTTAATCAGCGAGACACCGGTGACAACTTACAGCCATCCGTTGGGTGCTCCAAATCAAAGTAAAGCATATAAAAAACAGATATTTTAAAAAGTCAGCCTTTTTGCTAAAGGATAAGGGAGGGGGGAAAACCCCAAACCCCCTATGGAGAAGCCATAAACCCCCTATGGAGACAAACATGTTGTAAACAGAGGGAGGTAGGTAATATACTTAAATATATAGAAAGTCAGTAGTTTTCAGCGTACGGTTAAATCTTTCTACCATACATGCCTTTATGTCAATGGCGGTTATATAATGTTGTATACCGTTTTTTCTTCAACAAGTTTTGAAAAACTTTATTAAAGAATTAGTTGTTCCGTTGGGTGCTCCAGTCCAGAAACGAATGCAGTTTGTATGCCGGGTTCAGACACCTACAGCCGAAGATATGCTTCAGTCTCCTCTGTCTTGAAGGCATTCTTAAGCACATAAATGTAACATTAGGCTATGCTTAAAATAACCAAACGATTATTACATTAACTAATTTGAACAGTAATTCACATCATCATCATCTCATAACAAAATAAGCTAAGGCAACTACTTGCATTCAGTGACTTGATTTTTTAAATGAAAACCAGGGATATCTTTTGTTTTGCGGTCCATATCTCATTAAAAATATCTAATGTTAGTAACTATTAAAGAAAGAATGGGGACAATTCTGTGTTAATGTAGTTTGACCATTGTAACTGCTGTGCAGACATACTGATAAAATAGGGCTTCTAACTAATTACCTTAAATAAAATCACTAATTAATTAAACCAGTTCAATACGCATTATTCTTATTCTTATCATTCTTTATGAGCGCAGTAACGGTAAGGTATCTAATTACTTATTTATCTAGTATTCCATCACATAATAACAGAGATGGTTAAACTGAAGTAGAGACATGGCAGAAATCCTACAATGAAGCAGGACAGTGAAGGGGAAGTCTCTTTTGAAGAGGGTTTTAATAGTTTAAAGATCTTAATGCCCCCTTGATCATATCTTTTTTTTAAAAGACTGTTTCTCTAAAAGGCAGGTTTTGTGATTTTTAAGACTTTTTACAGACACTCGGCAGATTTGTGTGTAATTCTCTCACAAAGGAACAGTAAGTCTCTTACTTTTTTGATAGCGTTTTTTATGTATGACAACTTTACAACTGGTAGAAAGTTAAGTACTTTTTCTGAGCAGATTTTCTTTAAGACTGTGACTCTTAACACACCAACCCCCCGAGAGCCAGACATACTCATCCCCTTTTCAACGTATTTTGTTTTTGTCTTTCTCGCTTTTTTTTTCCATTATATTTTTTGAAAAAACTACATAGTGATTGCTAGCAAAAATACAACATGCAACTAATACATTATACAATATTACGACTTTTTGCGATATTTTCAACACAATATACTTGTACCCTTTTTTTTTTTTTGTAGGACTTCAAGATATTTTGCATGTCATACATAAACACGGTGTCATCTTTCTTGAAACTGACGTGCTGTCCGTTTTACAAACAAGTTATGTTTATGCTTCTTCATCCTCTGAATGTTCCTCCCCCGTCCCTCTTCACAACAACAATCAAGGTGGATCTGTGAAATGAAACACCTCTTCCCAAAGCGTGACTACCCTATTGAGGGCATGCGTCTAGGGCAGTAGGGTCTAAATCGATGGGCCAGATATACTAACATGCAGAACGTACGGTATGTTTGAAAAAGACTAACCATTTATCCAGTTCAAGCTGTCTTTAAGATGTGACATAGCGCTCTGACTATTTCCCGTAAAATCGTGACAAACTATTACTTGTTCTTACATTTGACCTCTTGCTGCTTGGTTGAAAATGATAGATGAAAAAGAACTTTTTTAAAAAGAGTCAAACCACAAATGTTTTAAGATTGTTACAAAATGTAAAAAATAAAAAAGGTCTGGAGACAAAATTATTTCAGGTGACTCTGGCTTTATTAGGACAACAAACATATAATACAAATGGGTTAGGGGTTAAATATAACCATCGTGGACTTAATAGTCTAACAAAATACTTTTATCTGAATACATTTGTTCTTTTTAAGAGCACTTTTTGAAATTATTTATTTATTATTTCAGTGGAACAATCCAGTGTTTGTTAACATTAACGCTTTCTTCTCTTTTTTCTTGTGTTACTAAGATACTTTTAAACACACTTTGGTGTATGCAACACTTGTTCAGATAAACAAGGTTTTTTCTTTTCTGATAAACTTACATATTTTAGTTATTTTATGTTACCAAGATACTTTGAGATACACCCTGATGTACGCAACACTTAACAAAGGGTATAATATGAAGTAGTTGGTAAGGAAGGGGTTTTTCTTTAAGGGTGCAAAACTTTAGAACAGGGTAAAATATTCATTAATTTGTATTGAATTGAGTTTTCTTTTTTTTTCTTTTCAACATACTATATGACTTTTACATATTTCTGACGTACTATACTTTTTTGACTTTTTTCTGTAGAATCTTCTTAAATGATGACCTATTGCTGGAGATGAGATGAAAAAGCTACAACGCTTAAAGAACTTTTTTTTCCTAAAAACTCTCAATTCTACACTGACTCCCCCCACTCAACGCAATAAGTCCCACCCCACTCAGCAAATCACCTAAACGAAGGACCCCACCAAGACGACCGTTGAAAACTAGCCATGGATCTGAGAAAAACCAAGTCTGATGTAGCCTACCCTTATTATCACCAGGATAATGGATATGGGCTTAATGACTGGATGGTACAAAGTAGGGGAGAGGATGTTCCCGAAGAAGAGCTCTCCTCTATATGTAATAGTATTGTAAACGAAACATTTAAAGTGGTCCTGGAATCTTCATTTTTCAGAAACATTCTGTAACATTACCGAAGAAATTACACTTACTCTTTTTCTTGTGTTACCAAGATACTTTTAGATACAGTTTGGTGTCTGAAAACTGAAACTGGTTGAATATGAAGTACTTTATAAGGAATTCGGATTCTTTTAAAGGCAGATTTGGCTTTTTTTCTCTTGCCAAGATACTTTTAGACACACTTTGAGGGATGCAAAACCTTAAAACTAGAAAATGAAGTACAGTCTGATTAGATTTTTTCTTAAAGACTGTTTCTCTAAAAGGTAAGTTTGTGATTTTAACAATTTTCCCTGACACTTGGCAGATTTGGGTGTAATTCTCTCACAAAGGAACTGTAAGATACACTTTTTATGTATGCAAAACCTTAAACTTTTTTTTTTTTTTGAAAATAAAATACTTTGTCTGAATACATTTTCTTTAAAGGCACTTTTTTTTATTTTAACGCTATTTCAGTGGAAAAATACAGTTTTGTTGACATCAAGGCTTTTTTCTCTTTTCTTGTGTTACTAAGATACTTTTAAACACACTTTGGTGTATGCAACACTTGTTCAGATAAACAAGGTTTTTTCTTTTCTGATAAACTTACATATTTTAGTTATTTTATGTTACCAAGATACTTTGAGATACACCCTGATGTACGCAACACTTAACAAAGGGTATAATATGAAGTAGTTGGTAAGGAAGGGGTTTTTCTTTAAGGGTGCAAAACTTTAGAACAGGGTAAAATATTCATTAATTTGTATTGAATTGAGTTTTCTTTTTTGATTTTCAACATACTATTTGTACACAATGACTTTTCCAGGACGCGCTTCGGAAGCCTTTCAGCACAAGCTTGTAAAATGCAGATGCCTCAAGGAGAGACTTGAAATA
This sequence comes from Pseudochaenichthys georgianus, assembly GCF_902827115.2. NCBI lineage: Eukaryota > Metazoa > Chordata > Actinopteri > Perciformes > Channichthyidae > Pseudochaenichthys > Pseudochaenichthys georgianus. Next base: position 11,663,356 of record NC_047518.2, read on the forward strand.
TCCATACAGAGTTGGATGGAGAAGAAGAAGACTAACAAACAGCAGTCGGATGGAGAAGAAGCCAGGGACTTGTTCGATGCAGTGACTTTTTTCTTTAAGTAAAATAAAAATGGGAAACTACTATGCAAAACGCTCTGTATATATTGATCATAATGTAGTCAATACCCTTTTAATAAGTGTGGTGATGGGGACGATTGAAAACAGAACGAGTAGTGACCCCCGTGTAAGCAGAATGGCTGAAGTTTGTAAACTAGAAGACATTTTGGATATCGTTCGTTCTGGCAGTACTATTCCGGGTCATTGGGAAACCATTGTAAACGAAACATTTAAAGCGGTCCTGGAATCTTTCTTTTTTAAAAAGAAAAGTGTGTCTTCCATGGCTAGTTTTTAACGGTCGTTCTTAGTTTTATATGATTTGCTGAGTGGGTGGGACATATTGCGTTGAGTGGGAGGCTTCATCTGTAGAAAGTACTATGTTTGAGGAGATGAAGATTCCAGGACCGCTTTAA